>NW_027227275.1:0-50886 GCF_037783145.1 Equus przewalskii | reverse complement strand
GTGGTTCCGGCGAGCCGAGCAGGTCGCTCCGGCGTGCTCGGCACGTTGTTCAGACGGGTCTGGCAGGTGTTTTCCGTCTGTTCGGGCTGTGGTTCCAGCATCTCATGCACATGGTTCTGGCACGTCTGAGACGTGGTTCCGGCCGGCCCGACAGGTGTTTCCACAGTGTCCGCCAAGTGGTCCTGGCGTAGTTGGCAGGTGATTTTGGCATGACCGGCAGGTGGTTCCAGCAAGCCCGGCAGGTGATTCCGAAGTGTTCCCCAACTGGTTGTGGCGTAGCCGGCAGGTGATTTTTGCGTGTCCGGCAGGTGGTTCTGGCGAGTCGAGCAGGTGGTTCCGGCGTGCTCGGCAGGTGCTTCCGGGGTCATTGGCACGTGGTTCTGGCATATCTGAGAGGTGGTTCCGGCATGCCGGGCAGGTGATTCCGGAGTGTTCTCCAAGTGTTTCTGGCGTAGCCTGCAGGTGATTTTGCATGTCCAGCGGTCGTTCCTGCGGGTCGAGCCGGTGGTTCCGGCGTGTCCGGCAGGTGGTTCCGGTCTGTCCGGCAGGTGGTTCTGTGGTGTCCGGCACAAGGTTCAGTCTGAGAGGCTGTGCCGGCATGCCCCTCACGTGATTCCGGCTTGTCCCCGAAGTGGTGCTGGTGTAGCGGGCAGGTGATTTTGGCGTGTCCGGCAGGTGGTTCAGGCGAGTTGAGCAGGTGCTTGCGACGTGCTCGGCAGGTGCTTCCGGCGTCTCCGGCACGTGTTTCTGGCACATCTGACTGGTGGTTCCGGCATGCCCAAAAGTTGATTCCGGTCTGTCCGGTAGGTGGTTCCGGCGTGCACGGCACGTGGTTCTGGTACGTGTCAGAGGTGGTTGCGTATGCCCAACAGGTGATTCCGGACTGTCCGCCACGTGCTTCTGGCACGTCTGAGAGGTGGTTCCAACATGCCCGGCAGGTCATTTCGGAGAGTCGTCCAAGTGGTTCTGGCGTAGCCCGCAGGTGATTTTGGCGTGTCCGGCAGGTGGTTCCGCCGTGCTCGGCAGGTGGTTCAGGCATGGCCGTCACGTGGTTCCAGTCTGTCCAGGACGTGTTTCCAGCTTCTCCGGCAGGTGGTTCTGGTACGTCTGAGAGGTGGTTCCGCCATGGCTGGCAGGTGATCCCGGACTGTCCCCCAGGTGGCTCTGGCATAGCCAGCAGTTGATATTGGCCTGTCCGGCAAGTGGTTCCAGCGAGTCGAACAGATGGCTCCGGCGTGCTCGGCAGGTGGTTCCGGTCTGTCCGGTAGGTGTTTCCGGCGTGTCCGGCACGTGCTTCCGGCACGTCTGAGAGGTGGTTCCGGCATGCGCGGCAGGTGATTCCGTAGTGTCCGCCAGGTGGTTCTGGCGTACCCGGCAGGTGATTTTGGCGTGTCCGGCAGGTGTTTCTGGCGAGTCGAGCAGGTGGCTCCGGCATGCTCGGCAGGTGCTTCCGGCGTCTCCGGCACTTGGTTCTGGTGTGTCTGAGAGCTGGTTCCGGCATGTCCAGCAGATGATCGCGGAGTGTCCGCCAAGTGGTTCTGGCATACCCAGCAGGTGATTTTGGCGTGTCAGGGAGGTGGTACCGGTGAGTCGAGCAGGTGGTTCCGGCGTGCTCAGCAGGTGGTTCAGGCGGTTCTGGCAGGTGGTATCAGTCTGTTCGGGGTGTGGTTCCAGCATCTCATGAACACGTTTCTGGCACGTCTGAGATGTGGTTCCAGCCGGCCCGACAGGTGTTTCCACAGTGTCCGCCAAGTGGTACTGGCGTAGTTGGCAGGTGATTTTGGCATGACCGGCAGGTGGTTCCAGCAAGCCCGGCAGGTGATTCCGAAGTGTTCCCCAACTGGTTGTGGCGTAGCCGGCAGGTGATTTTTGCATGATCGGCAGGTGGCTCTGGCGAGTCGAGCAGGTGGTTCCGGCCTGCTCGGCTGGTGCTTCCGGGGTCATTGGCACGGGGTTCTGGCATGTCTGAGAGGTGGTTCCTGCATTCCCGGCAAGTGATTCCGGAGTGTTCGCCAAGTGGGTCTGGCATAGTCGCCAGGAGATTTTGGCATGTCCGGCAGGTGGTTCACGCGAGTTGAGCAGGTGGTTCCAACGTGCTTGGCAGGTGCTTCCGGCGTCTCCGGCACGTGTTTCTGGCACATCCGACAGGTGGTTCCGGCATGCCCGAAAGGTGATTCTGGTCTGTCTGGTAGGAGGTTCCAGCCGGCACGGCATGTGGTTCTGGAACGTCTCAGAGGTGGTTGCGCATGCCCAACAGGTGATTCCGGACTGTCCGCCACATGGTTCTGGCACGTCTGAGAGGTGGTTCCGGCATGCCCGGCAGGTCATCCCAGAGAGTCCTCCAAGTGGTTCTGGAATAACTCGCAGGTGATTTTGGCGTGTCTGGCAGGTTGTTCCGTTGTGCTTGGCAGGTGGTTCAGGCTTGGCCGGCAGGTGGTTCCAGACTGTCCAGGACCTGTTTCCAGCTTCTCCGGCAGGTGGTTCTGGTACGTCTGAGAGGGGGATCCGCCATGGCTGGCAGGCGATTCCGGACCGTCCCCCAGGTGGTTCTGGCATAGCCAGCAGTTGATATTGGCCTGTCCGGCAGGTGGTTCTAGCGAGTCGAACAGGTGGCTCCGGCGTGCTCGGCAGGTGGTTCCGGTCTGTCCGGTAGGTGATTCCGGCGCGTCCGGCACGTGCTTCCGGCACGTCTGAGAGGTGGTTACGGCATGCGCGACAGGTGATTTCGGAGTGTCCGCCAGGTGGTTCTGGCGTACCCGGCAGGTGATTTTGGCGTGTCCGGCAGGTGTTTCTGGCGAGTCGAGCAGGTGGCTCCGGCATGCTCGGCAGGTGCTTCCGGCGTCTCCAGCACGTGGTTCTGGTGTGTCTGAGAGCTGGTTCCGGCATGTGCGGCAGATGATTCCGGAGTGTCCGCCAAGTGGTTCTGGCATACCCGGCTGGTGATTTGGGCATGTCTGGTAGGTGGTTCCGGCGAGTCGAGCAGGTGGCTCCGGCGTGCTCGGCTGGTTGTTCAGACGAGTCTGGCAGGTGTTTTCCGTCTGTTCGGAGTGTGGTTCCAGCATCTCATGCACATGGTTCTGGCGCATCTGAGATGTGGTTCCGGCAGGCCCGACAGGTGTTTCCACAGTGTCCGCCAAGTGGTACTGGCGTAGTTGGCAGGTGATTTTGGCATGACCGGCAGGTGGTTCCAGCAAGCCCGGCAGGTGATTCCGAAGTGTTCCCCAACTGGTTGTGGCGTAGCCGGCAGGTGATTTTTGCGTGTCCGGCAGGCGGTTCTGGCGAGTCGAGCAGGTGGTTCCGGCGTGCTCGGCAGGTGCTTCCGGGGTCATTGGCACGTGGTTCTGGCATATCTGAGAGGTGGTTCCGGCATGCCGGGCAGGTGATTCCGGAGTGTTCTCCAAGTGTTTCTGGCGTAGCCTGCAGGTGATTTTGCATGTCCAGCGGTCGTTCCTGCGGGTCGAGCCGGTGGTTCCGGCGTGTCCGGCAGGTGGTTCCGGTCTGTCCGGCAGGTGGTTCTGTGGTGTCCGGCACAAGGTTCAGTCTGAGAGGCTGTGCCGGCATGCCCCTCACGTGATTCCGGCTTGTCCCCGAAGTGGTGCTGGTGTAGCGGGCAGGTGATTTTGGCGTGTCCGGCAGGTGGTTCCGCCGTGCTCGGCAGGTGGTTCAGGCATGGCCGTCACGTGGTTCCAGTCTGTCCAGGACGTGTTTCCAGCTTCTCCGGCAGGTGGTTCTGGTACGTCTGAGAGGTGGTTCCGCCATGGCTGGCAGGTGATCCCGGACTGTCCCCCAGGTGGTTCTGGCATAGCCAGCAGTTGATATTGGCCTGTCCGGCAAGTGGTTCCAGCGAGTCGAACAGATGGCTCCGGCGTTCTTGGCAGGTGGTTCCGGTCTGTCCGGTAGGTGTTTCCGGCATGTCTGGCACGTGCTTCCGGCACGTCTGAGAGGTGGTCCGGCATGCGCGGCAGGTGATTCCGTAGTGTCCGCCAGGTGGTGCTGGCATACCCGGCAGGTGATTTTGGCGTGTCCGGAAGGTGTTTCTGGCGAGTCGAGCAGGTGGCTCCGGCATGCTCGGCAGGTGCTTCCGGCGTCTCCGGCACTTGGTTCTGGTGTGTCTGAGAGCTGGTTCCGGCATGTCCGGCGTATGATTCCGGAGTTTCCGCCAAGTGGTTCTGGCACACCCAGTAGGTGAATTTGGCGTGTCAGTGAGGTGGTACCGGTGAGTCGAGCAGGTGGTTCCGGCGTGCTCGGCAGGTGCTTCAGGGGTCATTGGCACGGGGTTATGGCATGTCTGAGAGGTGGTTCCCGCATGCCCGGCAAGTGATTCCGGAGTGTTCGACAGGTGGTTCTGGCATAGTCGGCAGGTGATTTTGGCATGTCCGGCAGGTGGTTCAGGCGAGTTGAGCAGGTGGTTCTAACGTGCTTGGCAGGTGCTTCCGGCGTCTCCGGCACGTGTTTCTGGCACATCTGACAGGTGGTTCCGGCATGCACGAAAGGTGATTCCGGTGTGTCCGGTAGGTGGTTCCAGCCTGCACGGCATGTGGTTCTGGTACGTCTCAGAGGTGGTTGCCCATGCCCAACAGGTGATTCCGGACTGTCCGCCACATGGTTCTGGCACGTCTGAGAGGTGGTTCCGGCATGCCCGGCAGGTCATCCCAGAGAGTCCTCCAAGTGGTTCTGGCATAACACGCAGGTGATTTTGGCTTGTCTGGCAGGTTGTTCCGTTGTGCTTGGCAGGTGGTTCAGGCTTGGCCGGCAGGTGGTTCCAGACTGTCCAGGACGTGTTTCCAGCTTCTCCGGCAGGTGGTTCTGGTACGTCTGAGAGGTGGTTCCGCCATGGTGGGCAGCTGATTCCGGACTGTCCCCCAGGTGGTTCTGGCATAGCCAGCAGTTGATATTGGCCTGTCAGGAAGGTGGTTCCAGCGAGTCGAACAGGGGGCTCCGGCGTGCTCGGCAGGTGGTTCCGGTCTGTCTGGTAGGTGATTGCGGCGTGTCCGGCACGTGCTTCCGGCACGTCTGAGAGGTGGTTCCGGCATGCGCGACAGGTGATTTCGGAGTGTCCGCCAGGTGGTTCTGGCGTACCCGGCAGGTGATTTTGGCGTGTCCGGCAGGTGTTTGTGGCGAGTCGAGCAGGTGGCTCTGGCATGCTCGGCAGGTGCTTCTGGCGTCTCCGGCACGTGGTTCTGGTGTGTCTGAGAGCTGGTTCCGGCATGTCCGGCAGATGATTCCGGAGTGTCCGCCAAGTGGTTCTGGCATACCCGGCTGATGATTTGGGCATGTCAGGTAGGTGGTTCCGGCGAGTCGAGCAGGTGGCTCCGGCGTGCTCAGCAGTTGGTTCAGACGGGTCTGGCAGGTGTTTTCCGTATGTTCGGGGAGTGGTTCCAGCATCTCATGCACATGGTTCTGGCACGTCTGAGATGTGGTTCCGGCCGGCCCGACAGGTGTTTCCACAGTGTCCGCCAAGTGGTACTGGCGTAGTTGGCAGGTGATTTTGGCATGACCGGCAGGTGGTTCCAGCAAGCCCGGCAGGTGATTCCGAAGTGTTCCCCAACTGGTTGTGGCGTAGCCGGCAGGTGATTTTTGCGTGATCGGCAGGTGGCTCTGGCGAGTCGAGCAGGTGGTTCCGGCCTGCTCGGCTGGTGCTTCCGGGGTCATTGGCACGGGGTTCTGGCATGTCTGAGAGGTGGTTCCTGCATTCCCGGCAAGTGATTCCGGAGTGTTCGCCAAGTGGGTCTGGCATAGTCGCCAGGAGATTTTGGCATGTCCGGCAGGTGGTTCACGCGAGTTGAGCAGGTGGTTCCAACGTGCTTGGCAGGTGCTTCCGGCGTCTCCGGCACGTGTTTCTGGCACATCCGACAGGTGGTTCCGGCATGCCCGAAAGGTGATTCTGGTCTGTCTGGTAGGAGGTTCCAGCCGGCACGGCATGTGGTTCTGGAACGTCTCAGAGGTGGTTGCGCATGCCCAACAGGTGATTCCGGACTGTCCGCCACATGGTTCTGGCACGTCTGAGAGGTGGTTCCGGCATGCCCGGCAGGTCATCCCAGAGAGTCCTCCAAGTGGTTCTGGCATAACACGCAGGTGATTTTGGCGTGTCCGGCAGGTGGTTCAGGCGCGTTGAGCAGGTGGTTGCGACGTGCTCGGCAGGTGCTTCCGGCGTCTCCGGCACGTGGTTCTGGTCTGTCTGAGAGCTGGTTCCGGCATGTCCGGCAGATGATTCCGGAGTGTCCGCCAAGTGGTTCTGGCATACCCAGCAGGTGATTTTGGCGTGTCAGGCAGGTGGTACCGGTGAGTCGAGCAGGTGGTTCCGGCGTGCTCAGCAGGTGGTTCAGGCGGTTCTGGCAGGTGGTATCCGTCTGTTCGGGGTGTGGTTCCAGCATCTCATGAACACGTTTCTGGCACGTCTGAGATGTGGTTCCAGCCGGCCCGACAGGTGTTTCCGCAGTGTCCGCCAAGCGGTTCTGGCGTAGTTGGCAGGTGATTTTGGCATGACTGGCAGGTGGTTCCAGCAAGCCTGGCAGGTGATTCCAAAGTGTTCCCCAACTGGTTGTGGTGTAGCCGGCAGGTGATTTTTGCGTGTCCGGCAGGTGGTTCTGGCGAGTCGAGCAGGTGGTTCCGGCGTGCTCGGCTGGTGCTTCCGGGGTCATTGCCACGGGGTTCTGGCATGTCTGTGAGGTGGTTCCTGCATGCCCGGCAAGTGATTCCGGAGTGTTCGCCAAGTGGTTCTGGCATAGTCGGCAGGTGATTTTGGCATGTCCGGCAGGTGGTTCAGGCGAGTTGAGCAGGCGGTTCCAACGTGCTTGGCAGGTGCTTCCGGCATCTCCGGCACGTGTTTCTGGCACATCTGACAGGTGGCTCCGGCATGCCCGAAAGGTGATTCCGGTCTGTCCGGTAGGTGGTTCCAGCCTGCACGGCATGTGGTTCTGGTACGTCTCAGAGGTGGTTGCGCATGCCCAACAGGTGATTCCGGACTGTCCGCCACATGGTTCTGGCACGTCTGAGAGGTGGTTCCGGCATTCCCGGCAGGTCATCCCAGAGAGTCCTCCAAGTGGTTCTGGCATAACACGCAGGTGATTTCGGCGTGTCTGGCAGGTTGTTCCGTTGTGCTTGGCAGGTGGTTCAGGCTTGGCCGGCAGGTGGTTCCAGACTGTCCAGGACGTGTTTCCAGCTTCTCCGGCAGGTGGTTCTGGTACGTCTGAGAGGTGGTTCCGCCATGGCGGGCAGGTGATTCCGGACCGTCCCCCAGGTGGTTCTGGCATAGCCAGCATTTGATATTGGCCTGTCAGGCAGGTGGTTCCAGCGAGTCGAACAGGTGGCTCCGGCGTGCTCGGCAGGTGGTTCCGGTCTGTCCGGTAGGTGATTCCGGCGTGTCCGGCACGTGCTTCCGGCACGTCTGAGAGGTGGTTCCGGCATGCGCGACAGGTGATTTCGGAGTGCCCGCCAGGTGGTTCTGGCGTACCCGGCAGGTGATTTTGGCGTGTCCGGCAGGTGTTTCTGGCGAGTCGAGCAGGTGGCTCCGGCGTGCTCGGCAGGTTGTTCAGACGGGTCTAGCAGGTGTTTTCCGTCTGTTCGGGGTGTGGTTCCAGCATCTCATGCACATGGTTCTGACACGTCTGAGATGTGGTTCCGGCCGGCCCGACATGTGTTTCCACAGTGTCCGCCAAGTGGTACTGGCTGTAGTTGGCAGGTGATTTTGGCGTGACCGGCAGGTGGTTCCAGCAAGCCCGGCAGGTGATTCCGAAGTGTTCCCCAACTTGTTGTGGGGTAGCCGGCAGGTGATTTTTGCGTGTCCGGAAGGTGGTTCTGGCGAGTCGAGCAGGTGTTTCCGGCGTGCTCGGCAGGTGTTTCCGGGGTCATTGGCACGGGGTTCTGGCATATCTGAGAGGTGGTTCCGGCATGCCCGGCAGGTGATTCCGGAGTGTTCGCCAAGTGTTTCCGGCGTAGCCGGCAGGTGATTTTGCACGTCCAGCGGTCGTTCGGGCGGGTCGAGCCGGTGGTTCCGTCGTGTCCGGCAGGTGGTTCCGGTCTGTCCGGCAGGTGTTTCTGTGGTGTCCGGCACGAGGTTCAGTCTGAGAGGCTGTGCCGGCATGCCCCTCACGTGATTCCGGCTTGTTCCCGAAGTGGTGCTGGTGTAGCGGGCAGGTGATTTTGGCGTGTCCGGCAGGTGGTTCAGGCGAGTTGAGCAGGTGCTTGCGACGTGCTCGGCAGGTGCTTCCGGCGTCTCCGGCACGTGTTTCTGGCACATCTGACTGGTGGTTCCGGCATGCCCAAAAGTTGATTCCGGTCTGTCCGGTAGGTGGTTCCGGCGTGCACGGCACGTGGTTCTGGTACGTGTCAGAGGTGGTTGCGTATGCCCAACAGGTGATTCCGGACTGTCCGCCACGTGCTTCTGGCACGTCTGAGAGGTGGTTCCAACATGCCCGGCAGGTCATTTCGGAGAGTCGTCCAAGTGGTTCTGGCGTAGCCCGCAGGTGATTTTGGCGTGTCCGGCAGGTGGTTCCGCCGTGCTCGGCAGGTGGTTCAGGCATGGCCGTCACGTGGTTCCAGTCTGTCCAGGACGTGTTTCCAGCTTCTCCGGCAGGTGGTTCTGGTACGTCTGAGAGGTGGTTCCGCCATGGCTGGCAGGTGATCCCGGACTGTCCCCCCGGTGGTTCTGGCATAGCCAGCAGTTGATACAGGCCTGTCCGGCAGGTGGTTCCAGCGAGTCGAACAGGTGGCTCCGGCGTGCTCGGCAGGTGGTTCCGGTCTGTCCGGTATGTGTTTCCGGCGTGTCCGGCACGTGCTTCCGGCACGTCTGAGAGGTGGTTCCGGCATGCACGGCAGGTGATTCCGTAGTGTCCGCCAGGTGGTTCTGGCGTACCCGGCAGGTGATTTTGGCTTGTCCGGCAGGTGTTTCTGGCGAGTCGAGCAGGTGGCTCCGGCATGCTCGGCAGGTGCTTCCGGCGTCTCCGGCACGTGGTTCTGGTGTGTCTGAGAGCTGGTTCCGGCATGTCCGGCAGATGATTCCGGAGTGTCCGCCAAGTGGTTCTGGCATACCCAGCAGGTGATTTTGGCGTGTCAGGGAGGTGGTACCGGTGAGTCGAGCAGGTGGTTCCGGCGTGCTCAGCAGGTGGTTCAGGCGGTTCTGGCAGGTGTTTTCCGTCTGTTCGGGGTGTGGTTCCAGCATCTCATGAAGACGTTTCTGGCACGTCTGAGATGTGGTTCCAGCCGGCCCGACAGGTGTTTCCGCAGTGTCCGTCAAGCGGTTCTGGCGTAGTTGGCAGGTGATTTTGGCATGACCGGCAGGTGGTTCCAGCAAGCCCGGCAGGTGATTCCGAAGTGTTCCCCAACTGGTTGTGGCGTAGCCGGCAGGTGATTTTTGCGTGATCGGCAGGTGGCTCTGGCGAGTCGAGCAGGTGGTTCCGGCCTGCTCGGCTGGTGCTTCCGGGGTCATTGGCACGGTGTTCTGGCATATTTGAGAGGTGGTTCCGGCATGCCCGGCAGGTGATTCCGGAGTGTTCGCCAAGTGTTTCCGGCGTAGCCGGCAGGTTATTTTGCATGTCCAGCGGTCGTTCCGGCGGGTCGAGCCGGTGGTTCCGGCGTGTCCGGCAGGTGGTTCCGGTCTGTCCGGCAGGTGGTTCTGTGGTGTCCGGCACGAGGTTCAGTCTGAGAGGCTGTGCCGGCATGCCCCTCACGTGATTCCGGCTTGTCCCCGAAGTGGTGCTGGTGTAGCGGGCAGGTGATTTTGGCGTGTCCGGCAGGTGGTTCAGGCGAGTTGAGCAGGTGCTTGCGACGTGCTCGGCAGGTGCTTCCGGCGTCTCCGGCACGTGTTTCTGGCACATCTGACTGGTGGTTCCGGCATGCCCAAAAGTTGATTCCGGTCTGTCCGGTAGGTGGTTCCGGCGTGCACGGCACGTGGTTCTGGTACGTGTCAGAGGTGGTTGCGTATGCCCAACAGGTGATTCCGGACTGTCCGCCACGTGCTTCTGGCACGTCTGAGAGATGGTTCCAACATGCCCGGCAGGTCATTTCGGAGAGTCGTCCAAGTGGTTCTGGCGTAGCCCGCAGGTGATTTTGGCGTGTCCGGCAGGTGGTTCCGCCGTGCTCGGCAGGTGGTTCAGGCATGGCCGTCACGTGGTTCCAGTCTGTCCAGGACGTGTTTCCAGCTTCTCCGGCAGGTGGTTCTGGTACGTCTGAGAGGTGGTTCCGCCATGGCTGGCAGGTGATCCCGGACTGTCCCCCAGGTGGTTCTGGCATAGCCAGCAGTTGATATTGGCCTGTCCGGCAGGTGGTTCCAGCGAGTCGAACAGGTGGCTCCGGCGTGCTCGGCAGGTGGTTCCGGACTGTCCGGTAGGTGTTTCCGGCGTGTCCGGCTCGTGCTTCCGGCACGTCTGAGAGGTGGTTCCGGCATGCGCGGCAGGTGATTCCGTAGTGTCCGCCACGTGTTTCTGGCATACCCGGCAGGTGATTTTGGCGTGTCCGGCAGGTGTTTCTGGCGAGTCGAGCAGGTGGCTCCGGCCTGCTCGGCAGGTGCTTCCGGCGTCTCCGGCACTTGGTTCTGGTGTGTCTGAGAGCTGGTTCCGGCATGTCCGGCAGATGATTCCGGAGTGTCCGCCAAGTGGTTCTGGCATACCCAGCAGGTGATTTTGGCGTGTCAGGGAGGTGGTACCGGTGAGTCGAGCAGGTGGTTCCGGCGTGCTCAGCAGGTGGTTCAGGCGGTTCTGGCAGGTGGTATCCGTCTGTTCGGGGTGTGGTTCCAGCATCTCATGAACACGTTTCTGGCACGTCTGAGATGTGGTTCCAGCCGGCCCGACAGGTGTTTCCGCAGTGTCCGCCAAGCGGTTCTGGCGTAGTTGGCAGGTGATTTTGGCATGACTGGCAGCTGGTTCCAGCAAGCCTGGCAGGTGATTCCAAAGTGTTCCCCAACTGGTTGTGGCGTAGCCGGCAGGTGATTTTTGCGTGATCGGAAGGTGGTTCTGGCGAGTCGAGCAGGTGGTTCTGGCGTGCTCGGCTGGTGCTTCCGGGGTCATTCGCACGGGGTTCTGGCATGTCTGAGATGTGGTTCCTGCATGCCCGGCAAGTGATTCCGGAGTGTTCGCCAAGTGGTTCTGGCATAGTCGGCAGGTGATTTTGGCATGTCCGGCAGGTGGTTCAGGCGAGTTGAGCAGGTGGTTCCAACGTGCTTGGCAGGTGCTTCCGGCGTCTCCGGCACGTGTTTCTGGCACATCTGACAGGTGGTTCCGGCATGCCCGAAAGGTGATTCCGGTCTGTCCGGTAGGTGGTTCCAGCCTGCACGGCATGTGGTTCTGGTACGTCTCAGAGGTGGTTGCGCATGCCCAACAGGTGATTCCGGACTGTACGCCACATGGTTCTGGCACGTCTGAGAGGTGGTTCCGGCATTCCCGGCAGGTCATCCCAGAGAGTCCTCCAAGTGGTTCTGGCATAACACGCAGGTGATTTTGGCGTGTCCGGCAGGTGGTTCAGGCGCGTTGAGCAGGTGGTTGCGACGTGCTCGGCAGGTGCTTCCGGCGTCTCCGGCACGTGGTTCTGGTCTGTCTGAGAGCTGGTTCCGGCATGTCCGGCAGATGATTCCGGAGTGTCCGCCAAGTGGTTCTGGCATACCCAGCAGGTGATTTTGGCGTGTCAGGCAGGTGGTACCGGTGAGTCGAGCAGGTGGTTCCGGCGTGCTCAGCAGGTGGTTCAGGCGGTTCTGGCAGGTGGTATCCGTCTGTTCGGGGTGTGGTTCCAGCATCTCATGAACACGTTTCTGGCACGTCTGAGATGTGGTTCCAGCCGGCCCGACAGGTGTTTCCGCAGTGTCCGCCAAGCGGTTCTGGCGTAGTTGGCAGGTGATTTTGGCATGACTGGCAGGTGGTTCCAGCAAGCCTGGCAGGTGATTCCAAAGTGTTCCCCAACTGGTTGTGGTGTAGCCGGCAGGTGATTTTTGCGTGTCCGGCAGGTGGTTCTGGCGAGTCGAGCAGGTGGTTCCGGCGTGCTCGGCTGGTGCTTCCGGGGTCATTGCCACGGGGTTCTGGCATGTCTGTGAGGTGGTTCCTGCATGCCCGGCAAGTGATTCCGGAGTGTTCGCCAAGTGGTTCTGGCATAGTCGGCAGGTGATTTTGGCATGTCCGGCAGGTGGTTCAGGCGAGTTGAGCAGGCGGTTCCAACGTGCTTGGCAGGTGCTTCCGGCATCTCCGGCACGTGTTTCTGGCACATCTGACAGGTGGCTCCGGCATGCCCGAAAGGTGATTCCGGTCTGTCCGGTAGGTGGTTCCAGCCTGCACGGCATGTGGTTCTGGTACGTCTCAGAGGTGGTTGCGCATGCCCAACAGGTGATTCCGGACTGTCCGCCACATGGTTCTGGCACGTCTGAGAGGTGGTTCCGGCATTCCCGGCAGGTCATCCCAGAGAGTCCTCCAAGTTGTTCTGGCATAACACGCAGGTGATTTCGGCGTGTCTGGCAGGTTGTTCCGTTGTGCTTGGCAGGTGGTTCAGGCTTGGCCGGCAGGTGGTTCCAGACTGTCCAGGACGTGTTTCCAGCTTCTCCGGCAGGTGGTTCTGGTACGTCTGAGAGGTGGTTCCGCCATGGCGGGCAGGTGATTCCGGACCGTCCCCCAGGTGGTTCTGGCATAGCCAGCATTTGATATTGGCCTGTCAGGCAGGTGGTTCCAGCGAGTCGAACAGGTGGCTCCGGCGTGCTCGGCAGGTGGTTCCGGTCTGTCCGGTAGGTGATTCCGGCGTGTCCGGCACGTGCTTCCGGCACGTCTGAGAGGTGGTTCCGGCATGCGCGACAGGTGATTTCGGAGTGCCCGCCAGGTGGTTCTGGCGTACCCGGCAGGTGATTTTGGCGTGTCCGGCAGGTGTTTCTGGCGAGTCGAGCAGGTGGCTCCGGCGTGCTCGGCAGGTTGTTCAGACGGGTCTAGCAGGTGTTTTCCGTCTGTTCGGGGTGTGGTTTCAGCATCTCATGCACATGGTTCTGACACGTCTGAGATGTGGTTCCGGCCGGCCCGACATGTGTTTCCACAGTGTCCGCCAAGTGGTACTGGCTGTAGTTGGCAGGTGATTTTGGCGTGACCGGCAGGTGGTTCCAGCAAGCCCGGCAGGTGATTCCGAAGTGTTCCCCAACTTGTTGTGGGGTAGCCGGCAGGTGATTTTTGCGTGTCCGGAAGGTGGTTCTGGCGAGTCGAGCAGGTGTTTCCGGCGTGCTCGGCAGGTGTTTCCGGGGTCATTGGCACGGGGTTCTGGCATATCTGAGAGGTGGTTCCGGCATGCCCGGCAGGTGATTCCGGAGTGTTCGCCAAGTGTTTCTGGCGTAGCCGGCAGGTGATTTTGCACGTCCAGCGGTCGTTCGGGCGGGTCGAGCCGGTGGTTCCGTCGTGTCCGGCAGGTGGTTCCGGTCTGTCCGGCAGGTGGTTCTGTGGTGTCCGGCACGAGGTTCAGTCTGAGAGGCTGTGCCGGCATGCCCCTCACGTGATTCCGGCTTGTCCCCGAAGTGGTGCTGGTGTAGCGGGCAGGTGATTTTGGCGTGTCCGGCAGGTGGTTCAGGCGAGTTGAGCAGGTGCTTGCGACGTGCTCGGCAGGTGCTTCCGGCGTCTCCGGCACGTGTTTCTGGCACATCTGACTGGTGGTTCCGGCATGCCCAAAAGTTGATTCCGGTCTGTCCGGTAGGTGGTTCCGGCGTGCACGGCACGTGGTTCTGGTACGTGTCAGAGGTGGTTGCGTATGCCCAACAGGTGATTCCGGACTGTCCGCCACGTGCTTCTGGCACGTCTGAGAGGTGGTTCCAACATGCCCGGCAGGTCATTTCGGAGAGTCGTCCAAGTGGTTCTGGCGTAGCCCGCAGGTGATTTTGGCGTGTCCGGCAGGTGGTTCCGCCGTGCTCGGCAGGTGGTTCAGGCATGGCCGTCACGTGGTTCCAGTCTGTCCAGGACGTGTTTCCAGCTTCTCCGGCAGGTGGTTCTGGTACGTCTGAGAGGTGGTTCCGCCATGGCTGGCAGGTGATCCCGGACTGTCCCCCCGGTGGTTCTGGCATAGCCAGCAGTTGATACAGGCCTGTCCGGCAGGTGGTTCCAGCGAGTCGAACAGGTGGCTCCGGCGTGCTCGGCAGGTGGTTCCGGTCTGTCCGGTATGTGTTTCCGGCGTGTCCGGCACGTGCTTCCGGCACGTCTGAGAGGTGGTTCCGGCATGCACGGCAGGTGATTCCGTAGTGTCCGCCAGGTGGTTCTGGCGTACCCGGCAGGTGATTTTGGCTTGTCCGGCAGGTGTTTCTGGCGAGTCGAGCAGGTGGCTCCGGCATGCTCGGCAGGTGCTTCCGGCGTCTCCGGCACGTGGTTCTGGTGTGTCTGAGAGCTGGTTCCGGCATGTCCGGCAGATGATTCCGGAGTGTCCGCCAAGTGGTTCTGGCATACCCAGCAGGTGATTTTGGCGTGTCAGGGAGGTGGTACCGGTGAGTCGAGCAGGTGGTTCCGGCGTGCTCAGCAGGTGGTTCAGGCGGTTCTGGCAGGTGTTTTCCGTCTGTTCGGGGTGTGGTTCCAGCATCTCATGAAGACGTTTCTGGCACGTCTGAGATGTGGTTCCAGCCGGCCCGACAGGTGTTTCCGCAGTGTCCGTCAAGCGGTTCTGGCGTAGTTGGCAGGTGATTTTGGCATGACCGGCAGGTGGTTCCAGCAAGCCCGGCAGGTGATTCCGAAGTGTTCCCCAACTGGTTGTGGCGTAGCCGGCAGGTGATTTTTGCGTGATCGGCAGGTGGCTCTGGCGAGTCGAGCAGGTGGTTCCGGCCTGCTCGGCTGGTGCTTCCGGGGTCATTGGCACGGTGTTCTGGCATATTTGAGAGGTGGTTCCGGCATGCCCGGCAGGTGATTCCGGAGTGTTCGCCAAGTGTTTCCGGCGTAGCCGGCAGGTTATTTTGCATGTCCAGCGGTCGTTCCGGCGGGTCGAGCCGGTGGTTCCGGCGTGTCCGGCAGGTGGTTCCGGTCTGTCCGGCAGGTGGTTCTGTGGTGTCCGGCACGAGGTTCAGTCTGAGAGGCTGTGCCGGCATGCCCCTCACGTGATTCCGGCTTGTCCCCGAAGTGGTGCTGGTGTAGCGGGCAGGTGATTTTGGCGTGTCCGGCAGGTGGTTCAGGCGAGTTGAGCAGGTGCTTGCGACGTGCTCGGCAGGTGCTTCCGGCGTCTCCGGCACGTGTTTCTGGCACATCTGACTGGTGGTTCTGGCATGCCCAAAAGTTGATTCCGGTCTGTCCGGTAGGTGGTTCCGGCGTGCACGGTACATGGTTCTCGTACGTGTCAGAGGTGGTTGCGTATGCCCAACAGGTGATTCCGGACTGTCCGCCACGTGCTTCTGGCACGTCTGAGAGATGGTTCCAACATGCCCGGCAGGTCATTTCGGAGAGTCGTCCAAGTGGTTCTGGCGTAGCCCGCAGGTGATTTTGGCGTGTCCGGCAGGTGGTTCCGCCGTGCTCGGCAGGTGGTTCAGGCATGGCCGTCACGGGGTTCCAGTCTGTCCAGGACGTGTTTCCAGCTTCTCCGGCAGGTGGTTCTGGTACGTCTGAGAGGTGGTTCCGCCATGGCTGGCAGGTGATCCCGGACTGTCCCCCAGGTGGTTCTGGCATAGCCAGCAGTTGATATTGGCCTGTCCGGCAGGTGGTTCCAGCGAGTCGAACAGGTGGCTCCGGCGTGCTCGGCAGGTGGTTCCGGACTGTCCGGTAGGTGTTTCCGGCGTGTCCGGCTCGTGCTTCCGGCACGTCTGAGAGGTGGTTCCGGCATGCGCGGCAGGTGATTCCGTAGTGTCCGCCACGTGTTTCTGGCATACCCGGCAGGTGATTTTGGCGTGTCCGGCAGGTGTTTCTGGCGAGTCGAGCAGGTGGCTCCGGCCTGCTCGGCAGGTGCTTCCGGCGTCTCCGGCACTTGGTTCTGGTGTGTCTGAGAGCTGGTTCCGGCATGTCCGGCAGATGATTCCGGAGTGTCCGCCAAGTGGTTCTGGCATACCCAGCAGGTGATTTTGGCGTGTCAGGGAGGTGGTACCGGTGAGTCGAGCAGGTGGTTCCGGCGTGCTCAGCAGGTGGTTCAGGCGGTTCTGGCAGGTGGTATCCGTCTGTTCGGGGTGTGGTTCCAGCATCTCATGAACACGTTTCTGGCACGTCTGAGATGTGGTTCCAGCCGGCCCGACAGGTGTTTCCGCAGTGTCCGCCAAGCGGTTCTGGCGTAGTTGGCAGGTGATTTTGGCATGACTGGCAGCTGGTTCCAGCAAGCCTGGCAGGTGATTCCAAAGTGTTCCCCAACTGGTTGTGGCGTAGCCGGCAGGTGATTTTTGCGTGATCGGAAGGTGGTTCTGGCGAGTCGAGCAGGTGGTTCTGGCGTGCTCGGCTGGTGCTTCCGGGGTCATTCGCACGGGGTTCTGGCATGTCTGAGATGTGGTTCCTGAATGCCCGGCAAGTGATTCCGGAGTGTTCGCCAAGTGGTTCTGGCATAGTCGGCAGGTGATTTTGGCATGTCCGGCAGGTGGTTCAGGCGAGTTGAGCAGGTGGTTCCCGTGCTTGGCAGGTGCTTCCGGCGTCTCCGGCACGTGTTTCTGGCACATCTGACAGGTGGTTCCGGCATGCCCGAAAGGTGATTCCGGTCTGTCCGGTAGGTGGTTCCAGCCTGCACGGCATGTGGTTCTGGTACGTCTCAGAGGTGGTTGCGCATGCCCAACAGGTGATTCCGGACTGTACGCCACATGGTTCTGGCACGTCTGAGAGGTGGTTCCGGCATGCGCGACAGGTGGTTTCGGAGTGTCCGCCAGGTGGTTCTGGCGTACCCGGCAGGTGATTTTGGCGTGTCCGGCAGGTGTTTCTGGCGAGTCGAGCAGGTGGCTCCGGCATGCTCGGCAGGTGCTTCCGGCGTCTCCGGCACGTGGTTCTGGTGTGTCTGAGAGCTGGTTCCGGCATGTCCGGCAGATGATTCCGGAGTGTCCGTCAAGTGGTTTTGGCATACCCGGCTGGTGATTTGGGCATGTCAGGTAGGTGGTTCCGGCGAGTTGAGCAGGTGGCTCCGGCGTGCGCGGCAGGTTGTTCAGACGGGTCTGGCAGGTGTTTTTCGTCTGTTCGGGGTGTGATTCCAGCATCTCATGCACATGGTTCTGGCACGTCTGAGATGTGGTTCCGGCCGGCCCGACAGGTGTTTCCACAGTGTCCGCCAAGTGGTCCTGGCGTAGTTGGCAGGTGATTTTGGCATGACCGGCAGCTGGTTCCAGCAAGCCCGGCAGGTGATTCCGAAGTGTTCCCCAACTGGTTGTGGCGTAGCCGGCAGGTGATTTTTGCGTGTCCGGCAGGTGGTTCTGGCGAGTCGAGCAGGTGGTTCCGGCGTGCTCGGCAGGTGCTTCCGGGGTCATTGGCACGTGGTTCTGGCATATCTGAGAGGTGGTTCCGGCATGCCCGGCAGGTGATTCCGGAGTGTTCGCCAAGTGTTTCCGGCGTAGCCGGCAGGTTATTTTGCATGTCCAGCGGTCGTTCCGGCGGGTCGAGCCGGTGGTTCCGGCGTGTCCGGCAGGTGGTTCCGGTCTGTCCGGCAGGTGGTTCTGTGGTGTCCGGCACGAGGTTCAGTCTGAGAGGCTGTGCCGGCATGCCCCTCACGTGATTCCGGCTTGTCCCCGAAGTGGTGCTGGTGTAGCGGGCAGGTGATTTTGGCGTGTCCGGCAGGTAGTTCAGGCGCGTTGAGCAGGTGCTTGCGACGTGCTCGGCAGGTGCTTCCGGCGTCTCCGGCACGTGTTTCTGGCACATCTGACTGGTGGTTCCGGCATGCCCAAAAGTTGATTCCGGTCTGTCCGGTAGGTGGTTCCGGCGTGCACGGCACGTGGTTCTGGTACGTGTCAGAGGTGGTTGCGTATGCCCAACAGGTGATTCCGGACTGTCCGCCACGTGCTTCTGGCACGTCTGAGAGATGGTTCCAACATGCCCGGCAGGTCATTTCGGAGAGTCGTCCAAGTGGTTCTGGCGTAGCCCGCAGGTGATTTTGGCGTGTCTGGCAGGTTGTTCCGTTGTGCTTGGCAGGTGGTTCAGGCTTGGCCGGCAGGTGGTTCCAGACTGTCCAGGACGTGTTTGCAGCTTCTCCGGCAGGTGGTTCTGGTACGTCTGAGAGGTGGTTCCGCCATGGCTGGCAGGCGATTCCGGACCGTCCCCCAGGTGGTTCTGGCATAGCCAGCAGTTGATATTGGCCTGTCCGGCAGGTGGTTCCAGCGAGTCGAACAGGTGGCTCCGGCGTGCTCGGCAGGTGGTTCCGGTCTGTCCGGTAGGTGATTCCGGCGTGTCCGGCACGTGCTTCCGGCACGTCTGAGAGGTGGTTCCGGCATGCGCGACAGGTGGTTTCGGAGTGTCCGCCAGGTGGTTCTGGCGTACCCGGCAGGTGATTTTGGCGTGTCCGGCAGGTGTTTCTGGCGAGTCGAGCAGGTGGCTCCGGCATGCTCGGCAGGTGCTTCCGGCGTCTCCGGCACGTGGTTCTGGTGTGTCTGAGAGCTGGTTCCGGCATGTCCGGCAGATGATTCCGGAGTGTCCGTCAAGTGGTTCTGGCATACCCGGCTGGTGATTTGGGCATGTCAGGTAGGTGGTTCCGGCGAGTTGAGCAGGTGGCTCCGGCGTGCGCGGCAGGTTGTTCAGACGGGTCTGGCAGGTGTTTTTCGTCTGTTCGGGGTGTGATTCCAGCATCTCATGCACATGGTTCTGGCACGTCTGAGATGTGGTTCCGGCCGGCCCGACAGGTGTTTCCACAGTGTCCGCCAAGTGGTACTGGCCTAGTTGGCAGGTGATTTTGGCATGACCGGCAGGTGGTTCCAGCAAGCCCGGCAGGTGATTCCGAAGTGTTCCCCAACTGGTTGTGGCGTAGCCGGCAGGTGATTTTTGCGTGTCCGGCAGGTGGTTCTGGCGAGTCGAGCAGGTGGTTCCGGCGTGCTCGGCAGGTGCTTCCGGGGTCATTGGCACGTGGTTCTGGCATATCTGAGAGGTGGTTCCGGCATGCCCGGCAGGTGATTCCGGAGTGTTCGCCAAGTGTTTCCGCCGTAGCCGGCAGGTTATTTTGCATGTCCAGCGGTCGTTCCGGCGGGTCGAGCCGGTGGTTCCGGCGTGTCCGGCAGGTGGTTCCGGTCTGTCCGGCAGGTGGTTCTGTGGTGTCCGGCACGAGGTTCAGTCTGAGAGGCTGTGCCGGCATGCCCCTCACGTGATTCCGGCTTGTCCCCGAAGTGGTGCTGGTGTAGCGGGCAGGTGATTTTGGCGTGTCCGGCAGGTAGTTCAGGCGCGTTGAGCAGGTGCTTGCGACGTGCTCGGCAGGTGCTTCCGGCGTCTCCGGCACGTGTTTCTGGCACATCTGACTGGTGGTTCCGGCATGCCCAAAAGTTGATTCCGGTCTGTCCGGTAGGTGGTTCCGGCGTGCACGGCACGTGGTTCTGGTACGTGTCAGAGGTGGTTGCGTATGCCCAACAGGTGATTCCGGACTGTCCGCCACGTGCTTCTGGCACGTCTGAGAGATGGTTCCAACATGCCCGGCAGGTCATTTCGGAGAGTCGTCCAAGTGGTTCTGGCGTAGCCCGCAGGTGATTTTGGCGTGTCTGGCAGGTTGTTCCGTTGTGCTTGGCAGGTGGTTCAGGCTTGGCCGGCAGGTGGTTCCAGACTGTCCAGGACGTGTTTGCAGCTTCTCCGGCAGGTGGTTCTGGTACGTCTGAGAGGTGGTTCCGCCATGGCTGGCAGGCGATTCCGGACCGTCCCCCAGGTGGTTCTGGCATAGCCAGCAGTTGATATTGGCCTGTCCGGCAGGTGGTTCCAGCGAGTCGAACAGGTGGCTCCGGCGTGCTCGGCAGGTGGTTCCGGTCTGTCCGGTAGGTGATTCCGGCGTGTCCGGCACGTGCTTCCGGCACGTCTGAGAGGTGGTTCCGGCATGCGCGACAGGTGGTTTCGGAGTGTCCGCCAGGTGGTTCTGGCGTACCCGGCAGGTGATTTTGGCGTGTCCGGCAGGTGTTTCTGGCGAGTCGAGCAGGTGGCTCCGGCATGCTCGGCAGGTGCTTCCGGCGTCTCCGGCACGTGGTTCTGGTGTGTCTGAGAGCTGGTTCCGGCATGTCCGGCAGATGATTCCGGAGTGTCCGTCAAGTGGTTCTGGCATACCCGGCTGGTGATTTGGGCATGTCAGGTAGGTGGTTCAGGCGAGTCGAGCAGGTGGCTCCGGCGTGCGCGGCAGGTTGTTCAGACGGGTCTGGCAGGTGTTTTTCGTCTGTTCGGGGTGTGATTCCAGCATCTCCTGCACATGGTTCTGGCACGTCTGAGATGTGGTTCCGGCCGGCCCGACAGGTGTTTCCACAGTGTCCGCCAAGTGGTACTGGCGTAGTTGGCAGGTGATTTTGGCATGACCGGCAGGTGGTTCCAGCAAGCCCGGCAGGTGATTCCGAAGTGTTCCCCAACTGGTTGTGGCGTAGCCGGCAGGTGATTTTTGCGTGTCCGGCAGGGGGTTCTGGCGAGTCGAGCAGGTGGTTCCGGCGTGCTCGGGAGGTGCTTCCGGGGTCATTGGCACGTGGTTCTGGCATATCTGAGAGGTGGTTGCGTATGCCCAACAGGTGATTCCGGACTGTCCGCCACGTGCTTCTGGAACGTCGGAGAGGTGGTTCCAACATGCCCGGCAGGTCATTTCGGAGAGTCGTCCAAGTGGTTCTGGCATAGCCCGCAGGTGATTTTGGCGTGTCCGGCAGGTGGTTCCGCCGTGCTCGGCAGGTGGTTCAGGCATGGCCGTCACGTGGTTCCAGTCTGTCCAGGACGTGTTTCCAGCTTCTCCGGCAGGTGGTTCTGGTACGTCTGAGAGGTGGTTCCGCCATGGCTGGCAGGTGATCCCGGACTGTCCCCCAGGTGGTTCTGGCATAGCCAGCAGTTGATATTGGCCTGTCCGGCAGGTGGTTCCAGCGAGTCGAAGAGGTGGCTCCGGCGTTCTTGGCAGGTGGTTCCGGTCTGTCCGGTAGGTGTTTCCGGCGTGTCTGGCACGTGCTTCCGGCACGTCTGAGAGGTGGTTCCGGCATGCGCGGCAGGTGATTCCGGAGTGTCCGCCAGGTGGTTCTGGCATACCCGGCAGGTGATTTTGGCGTGTCCGGCAGGTGTTTCTGGCGAGTCGAGCAGGTGGCTCTGGCATGCTCGGCAGGTGCTTCCGGCGTCTCCGGCACTTGGTTCTGGTGTGTCTGAGAGCTGGTTCCGGCATCTCCGGCAGATGATTCCGGAGTGTCCGCCAAGTGGTTCTGGCATACCCAGCAGGTGATTTTGGCGTGTCAGGGAGGTGGTACCGGTGAGTCGAGCAGGTGGTTCCGGCGTGCTCAGCAGGTGGTTCAGGCGGTTCTGGCAGGTGGTATCAGTCTGTTCGGGGTGTGGTTCCAGCATCTCATGAACACGTTTCTGGCACGTCTGAGATGTGGTTCCAGCCGGCCCGACAGGTGTTTCCACAGTGTCCGCCAAGTGGTACTGGCGTAGCCGGCAGGTGATTTTGGCGTGTCCGGCAGGTGTTTCTGGCGAGTCGAGCAGGTGGCTCCGGCATGCTCGGCAGGTGCTTCCGGCGTCTCCGGCACGTGGTTCTGGTGTGTCTGAGAGCTGGTTCCGGCATGTCCGGCAGATGATTCCGGAGTGTCCGCCAAGTGGTTCTGGCATACCCGGCTGGTGATTTGGGCATGTCTGGTAGGTGGTTCCGGCGAGTCGAGCAGGTGGCTCCGGCGTGCTCGGCAGGTTGTTCAGACGGGTCTGGCAGGTGTTTTCCGTCTGTTCGGAGTGTGGTTCCAGCATCTCATGCACATGGTTCTGGCGCGTCTGAGATGTGGTTCCGCCAGGCCCGACAGGTGTTTCCACAGTGTCCGCCAAGTGGTACTGGCGTAGTTGGCAGGTGATTTTGGCATGACCGGCAGGTGGTTCCAGCAAGCCCGGCAGGTGATTCCGAAGTGTTCCCCAACTGGTTGTGGCGTATCCGGCAGGTGATTTTTGCGTGTCCGGCAGGTGGTTCTGGCGAGTCGAGCAGGTGGTTCCGGCATGCTCGGCAGGTGCTTCCGGGGTCATTGGCACGTGGTTCTGGCATATCTGAGAGGTGGTTCCGGCATGCCCGGCAGGTGATTCCGGACTGTTCGCCAAGTGTTTCCGGCGTAGCCGGCAGGTGATTTTGCATGTCCAGCGGTCGCTCCTGCGGGTCGAGCCGGTGGTTCCGGCGTGTCCGGCAGGTGGTTCCGGTCTGTCCGGCAGGTGGTTCTGTGGTGTCCGGCACGAGGTTCAGTCTGAGAGGCTATGCCAGCATGCCCCTCACGTGATTCCCGCTTGTCCCCGAAGTGGTGCTGGTGTAGCGGGCAGGTGATTTTGGCGTGTCCGGCAGGTGGTTCACGCGAGTTGAGCAGGTGGTTGCGACGTGCTCGGCAGGTGCTTCCGGCGTCTCCGGCACGTGTTTCTGGCACATCTGACAGGTGGTTCCGGCATGCCCAAAAGTTGATTCTGGTCTGTCCGGTAGGTGATTCCGGCGTGCACGTCACGTGGTTCTGGTACGTGTCAGAGGTGGTTGCGTATGCCCAACAGGTGATTCCGGACTGTCCGCCATGTGCTTCTGGCACGTCTGAGAGGTGGTTCCAACATGCCCGGCAGGTCATCCCAGAGAGTCCTCCAAGTGGTTCTGGCATAACATGCAGGTGATTTTGGCGTGTCTGGAAGGTTGTTCCGTTGTGCTTGGCAGGTGGTTCAGGCTTGGCCGGCAGGTGGTTCCACACTGTCCAGGACGTGTTTCCAGCTTCTCCGGCAGGTGGTTCTGGTACGTCTGAGAGGTGGTTCCGCCATGGCGGGCAGGTGATTCCGGACCGTCCCCCAGGTGGTTCTGGCATAGCCAGCATTTGATATTGGCCTGTCCGGCAGGTGGTTCCAGCGATTCGAACAGGTGGCTCCGGCGTGCTCGGCAGGTGGTTCCGGTCTGTCCGCTAGGTGATTCCGGCGTGTCCGGCACGTGCTTCCGGCACGTCTGAGAGGTAGTTCCGGCATGCGCGACAGGTGATTTCGGAGTGTCCGCCAGGTGGTTCTGGCGTACCCGGCAGGTGATTTTGGCGTGTCCGGCAGGTGTTTCTGGCGAGTCGAGCAGGTGGCTCCTGCATGCTCGGCAGGTGCTTCCGGCATCTCCGGCACTTGGTTCTGGTGTGTCTGAGAGCTGGTTCCGGCATGTCCGGCAGATGATTCCGGAGTGTCCGCCAAGTGGTACTGGCGTAGTTGTCAGGTGATTTTGGCATGACCGGCAGGTGGTTCCAGCAAGCCCGGCAGGTGATTCCGAAGTGTTCCCCAACTGGTTCTGGCGTAGCCGGCAGGTGATTTTTTCGTGTCCGGCAGGTGGTTCTGGAGAGTCGAGCAGGTGGTTCCGGCGTGCTCGGCAGGTGCTTCCGGGGTCATTGGCACGTGGTTCTGGCATATCTGAGAGGTGGTTCCGGCATGCCCGGCAGGTGATTCCGGAGTGTTCGCCAAGTGTTTCCGGCGTAGCCGGCAGGTGATTTTGCACGTCCAGCGGTCGTTCCGGCGGGTCGAGCCGGTGGTTCCGGCGTGTCCGGCAGGTGGTTCCGGTCTGTCCGGCAGGTGGTTCTGTGGTGTCCGGCACGAGGTTCAGTCTGAGAGGCTGTGCCGGCATGCCCCTCACGTGATTCCGGCTTGTCCCCGATGTGGTGCTGGTGTAGCGGGCAGGTGATTTTGGCGTGTCCGGCAGGTGGTTCAGGCGAGTTGAGCAGGTGGTTGCGACGTGCTCGGCAGGTGCTTCCGGCGTCTCCGGCACGTGTTTCTGGCACATCTGACTGGTGGTTCCGGCATGCCCAAAAGTTGATTCCGGTCTGTCCGGTAGGTGGTTCCGGCGTGCACGGCACGTGGTTCTGGTACGTCTCAGAGGTGGTTGCGTATGCCCAACAGGTGATTCCGGACTGTCCGCCACGTGCTTCTGGCACGTCTGAGAGGTGCTTCCAACATGCCAGGCAGGTCATTTCGGAGAGTCGTCCAAGTGGTTCTGGCGTAGCCCGCAGGTGATTTTGGCGTGTCTGGCAGGTGGTTCCGCCGTGCTCGGCAGGTGGTTCAGGCATGGCCGTCACGTGGTTCCAGTCTGTCCAGGACGTGTTTCCAGCTTCTCCGGCAGGTGGTTCTGGTACGTCTGAGAGGTGGTTCCGCCATGGCTGGCAGGTGATCCCGGACTGTCCCCCAGGAGGTTCTGGCATAGCCAGCAGTTGATATTGGTCTGTCCGGCAGGTGGTTCCAGCGAGTCGAACAGGTGGCTCCGGCGTTCTTGCCAGGTGGTTCCGGTCTGTCCGGTAGGTGTTTCCGGCGTGTCTGGCACGTGCTTCCGGCACGTCGGAGAGGTGGTTCCGGCTTGCGTGGAAGGTGGTTCTGGCATATCCGGCAGGTGATTTTGGCGTGTCCGGCAGGTGTTTCTGGCGAGTCGAGCAGGTGGCTCCGGCATGCTAGGCAGGTGCTTCCGGCGTCTCCGGCACTTGGTTCTGGTGTGTCTGAGAGCTGGTTCCGGCATGTCCGGCAGATGATTCCGGAGTGTCCGCCAAGTGGTTCTGGCATACCCAGCAGGTGATTTTGGCGTGTCAGGGAGGTGGTACCGGTGAGTCGAGCAGGTGGTTCCGGCGTGCTCAGCAGGTGGTTCAGGCGGTTCTGGCAGGTGGTATCCGTCTGTTCGGGGTGTGGTTCCAGCATCTCATGAACACGTTTCTGGCACGTCTGAGATGTGGTTCCAGCCGGCCCGACAGGTGTTTCCGCAGTGTCCGCCAAGCGGTTCTGGCGTAGTTGGCAGGTGATTTTGGCATGACTGGCAGGTGGTTCCAGCAAGCCTGGCAGGTGATTCCAAAGTGTTCCCCAACTGGTTGTGGCGTAGCCGGCAGGTGATTTTTGCGTGATCGGCAGGTGGTTCTGGCGAGTCGAGCAGGTGGTTCCGGCGTGCTCGGCAGGTGCTTCCGGGGTCATTGGCACGGGGTTCTGGCATGTCTGAGAGGTGGTTCCTGCATGCCCGGCAAGTGATTCCGGAGTGTTCGCCAAGTGGTTCTGGCATAGTCG
This sequence comes from Equus przewalskii, assembly GCF_037783145.1. NCBI lineage: Eukaryota > Metazoa > Chordata > Mammalia > Perissodactyla > Equidae > Equus > Equus przewalskii. Next base: position 25,876 of record NW_027227275.1, on the reverse strand, counting down.
GCAGGTGATTTTGGCATGTCCGGCAGGTGGTTCAGGCGAGTTGAGCAGGCGGTTCCAACGTGCTTGGCAGGTGCTTCCGGCGTCTCCGGCACGTGTTTCTGGCACATCTGACAGGTGGTTCCGGCATGCCCGATAGGTGATTCCGTTCTGTCCGGTAGGTGGTTCCAGCCTGCACGGCATGTGGTTCTGGTACGTCTCAGAGGTGGTTGCGCATGCCCAACAGGTGATTCCGGACTGTCCGCCACATGGTTCTGGCACGTCTGAGAGGTGGTTCCGGCATTCCCGGCAGGTCATCCCAGAGAGTCCTCCAAGTGGTTCTGGCATAACACGCAGGTGATGTCGGCGTGTCTGGCAGGTTGTTCCGTTGTGCTTGGCAGGTGGTTCAGGCTTGGCCGGCAGGTGGTTCCAGACTGTCCAGGACCTGTTTCCAGCTTCTCCTGAAGGTGGTTCTGGTACGTCTGAGAGGGGGATCCACCATGGCTGGCAGGCGATTCCGGACCGTCCCCCAGGTGGTTCTGGCATAGCCAGCAGTTGATATTGGCCTGTCCGGCAGGTGGTTCCAGCGAGTCGAACAGGTGGCTCCGGCGTGCTCGGCAGGTGGTTCCGGTCTGTCCGGTAGGTGATTCCGGCGTGTCCGGCACGTGCTTCCGGCACGTCTGTGAGGTGGTTCCGGCATGCGCGACAGGTGATTTCGGAGTGTCTGCCAGGTGGTTCTGGCGTAGCCGGCAGGTGATTTTGGCGTGTCCGGCAGGTGTTTCTGGCGAGTCGAGCAGGTGGCTCCGGCATGCTCGGCAGGTGCTTCCGGCGTCTCCGGCACGTGGTTCTGGTGTGTCTGAGAGCTGGTTCCGGCATGTCCGGCAGATGATTCCGGAGTGTCCGCCAAGTGGTTCTGGCATACCCGGCTGGTGATTTGGGCATGTCTGGTAGGTGGTTCCGGCGAGTCGAGCAGGTGGCTCCGGCGTGCTCGGCAGGTTGTTCAGACGGGTCTGGCATGTGTTTTCCGTCTGTTCGGAGTGTGGTTCCAGCATCTCATGCACATGGTTCTGGCGCGTCTGAGATGTGGTTCCGCCAGGCCCGACAGGTGTTTCCACAGTGTCCGCCAAGTGGTACTGGCGTAGTTGGCAGGTGATTTTGGCATGACCGGCAGGTGGTTCCAGCAAGCCCGGCAGGTGATTCCGAAGTGTTCCCCAACTGGTTGTGGCGTATCCGGCAGGTGATTTTTGCGTGTCCGGCAGGTGGTTCTGGCGAGTCGAGCAGGTGGTTCCGGCGTGCTCGGCAGGTGCTTCCGGGGTCATTGGCACGTGGTTCTGGCATATCTGAGAGGTGGTTCCGGCATGCCCGGCAGGTGATTCCGGACTGTTCGCCAAGTGTTTCCGGCGTAGCCGGCAGGTGATTTTGCATGTCCAGCGGTCGCTCCTGCGGGTCGAGCCGGTGGTTCCGGCGTGTCCGGCAGGTGGTTCCGGTCTGTCCGGCAGGTGGTTCTGTGGTGTCCGGCATGAGGTTCAGTCTGAGAGGCTATGCCGGCATGCCCCTCACGTGATTCCCGCTTGTCCCCGAAGTGGTGCTGGTGTAGCGGGCAGGTGATTTTGGCGTGTCCGGCAGGTGGTTCAGGCGAGTTGATCAGGTGGTTGCGACGTGCTCGGAAGGTGCTTCCGGCGTCTCCGGCACGTGTTTCTGGCACATCTGACAGGTGGTTCCGGCATGCCCAAAAGTTGATTCTGGTCTGTCCGGTAGGTGATTCCGGCGTGCACGTCACGTGGTTCTGGTACGTGTCAGAGGTGGTTGCGTATGCCCAACAGGTGATTCCGGACTGTCCGCCACGTGCTTCTGGCACGTCTGAGAGGTGGTTCCAACATGCCCGGCAGGTCATCCCAGAGAGTCCTCCAAGTGGTTCTGGCATAACTCGCAGGTGATTTTGGCGTGTCTGGCAGGTTGTTCCGTTGTTCTTGGCAGGTGGTTCAGGCTTGGCCGGCAGGTGGTTCCAGACTGTCCAGGACGTGTTTCCAGCTTCTCCGGCAGGTGGTTCTGGTACGTCTGAGAGGTGGTTCCGCCATGGTGGGCAGGTGATTCCGGACCGTCCCCCAGGTGGTTCTGGCATAGCCAGCATTTGATATTGGCCTGTCCGGCAGGTGGTTCCAGCGATTCGAACAGGTGGCTCCGGCGTTCTCGGCAGGTGGTTCCGGTCTGTCCGGTAGGTGATTCCGGCGTGTCCGGCACGTGCTTCCGGCACGTCTGAGAGGTAGTTCCGGCATGCGCGACAGGTGATTTCGGAGTGTCCGCCAGGTGGTTCTGGCGTACCCGGCAGGTGATTTTGGCGTGTCCGGCAGGTGTTTCTGGCGAGTCGAGCAGGTGGCTCCGGCATGCTCGGCAGGTGCTTCCGGCGTCTCCGGCACTTGGTTCTGGTGTGTCTGAGAGCTGGTTCCGGCATGTCCGGCAGATGATTCCGGAGTGTCCGCCAAGTGGTACTGGCGTAGTTGTCAGGTGATTTTGGCATGACCGGCAGGTGGTTCCAGCAAGCCCGGCAGGTGATTCCGAAGTGTTCCCCAACTGGTTCTGGCGTAGCCGGCAGGTGATTTTTTCGTGTCCGGCAGGTGGTACTGGCGAGTCGAGCAGGTGGTTCCGGCGTGCTCGGCAGGTGCTTCCGGGGTCATTGGCACGTGGTTCTGGCATATCTGAGAGGTGGTTCCGGCATGCCCGGCAGGTGATTCCGGAGTGTTCGCCAAGTGTTTCCGGCGTAGCCGGCAGGTGATTTTGCACGTCCAGCGGTCGTTCCGGCGGGTCGAGCCGGTGGTTCCGGCGTGTCCGGCAGGTGGTTCCGGTCTGTCCGGCAGGTGGTTCTGTGGTGTCCGGCACGAGGTTCAGTCTGAGAGGCTGTGCCGGCATGCCCCTCACGTGATTCCGGCTTGTCCCCGAAGTGGTGCTGGTGTAGCGGGCAGGTGATTTTGGCGTGTACGGCAGGTGGTTCAGGCGAGTTGAGCAGGTGGTTGCGACGTGCTCGGCAGGTGCTTCCGGCGTCTCCGGCACGTGTTTCTGGCACATCTGACTGGTGGTTCCGGCATGCCCAAAAGTTGATTCCGGTCTGTCCGGTAGGTGGTTCCGGCGTGCACGGCACGTGGTTCTGGTACGTCTCACAGGTGGCTGCGTATGCCCAACAGGTGATTCCGGACTGTCCGCCACGTGCTTCTGGCACGTCTGAGAGGTGCTTCCAACATGCCAGGCAGGTCATTTCGGAGAGTCGTGCAAGTGGTTCTGGCGTAGCCCGCAGGTGATTTTGGCGTGTCTGGCAGGTGGTTCCGCCGTGCTCGGCAGGTGGTTCAGGCATGGCCGTCACGTGGTTCCAGTCTGTCCAGGACGTGTTTCCAGCTTCTCCGGCAGGTGGTTCTGGTACGTCTGAGAGGTGGTTCCGCCATGGCTGGCAGGTGATCCCGGACTGTCCCCCAGGAGGTTCTGGCATAGCCAGCAGTTGATATTGGCCTGTCCGGCAGGTGGTTCCAGCGAGTCGAACAGGTGGCTCCGGCGTTCTTGCCAGGTGGTTCCGGTCTGTCCGGTAGGTGTTTCCGGCGTGTCTGGCACGTGCTTCCGGCACGTCGGAGAGGTGGTTCCGGCATGCGTGGAAGGTGGTTCTGGCATATCCGGCAGGTGATTTTGGCGTGTCCGGCAGGTGTTTCTGGCGAGTCGAGCAGGTGGCTCCGGCATGCTAGGCAGGTGCTTCCGGCGTCTCCGGCACTTGGTTCTGGTGTGTCTGAGAGCTGGTTCCGGCATGTCCGGCAGATGATTCCGGAGTGTCCGCCAAGTGGTTCTGGCATACCCAGCAGGTGATTTTGGCGTGTCAGGGAGGTGGTACCGGTGAGTTGAGCAGGTGGTTCCGGCGTGCTCAGCAGGTGGTTCAGGCGGTTCTGGCAGGTGGTATCCGTCTGTTCGGGGTGTGGTTCCAGCATCTCATGAACACGTTTCTGGCACGTCTGAGATGTGGTTCCAGCCGGCCCGACAGGTGTTTCCGCAGTGTCCGCCAAGCGGTTCTGGCGTAGTTGGCAGGTGATTTTGGCATGACTGGCAGGTGGTTCCAGCAAGCCTGGCAGGTGATTCCAAAGTGTTCCCCAACTGGTTGTGGCGTAGCCGGCAGGTGATTTTTGCGTGATCGGCAGGTGGTTCTGGCGAGTCGAGCAGGTGGTTCCGGCGTGCTCGGCAGGTGCTTCCGGGGTCATTGGCACGGGGTTCTGGCATGTCTGAGAGGTGGTTCCTGCATGCCCGGCAAGTGATTCCGGAGTGTTCGCCAAGTGGTTCTGGCATAGTCGGCAGGTGATTTTGGCATGTCCGGCAGGTGGTTCAGGCGAGTTGAGCAGGCGGTTCCAACGTGCTTGGCAGGTGCTTCCGGCGTCTCCGGCACGTGTTTCTGGCACATCTGACAGGTGGTTCCGGCATGCCCGAAAGGTGATTCCGTTCTGTCCGGTAGGTGGTTCCAGCCTGCACGGCATGTGGTTCTGGTACGTCTCAGAGGTGGTTGCGCATGCCCAACAGGTGATTCCGGACTGTCCGCCACATGGTTCTGGCACGTCTGAGAGGTGGTTCCGGCATTCCCGGCAGGTCATCCCAGAGAGTCCTCCAAGTGGTTCTGGCATAACACGCAGGTGATTTCGGCGTGTCTGGCAGGTTGTTCCGTTGTGCTTGGCAGGTGGTTCAGGCTTGGCCGGCAGGTGGTTCCAGACTGTCCAGGACGTGTTTCCAGCTTCTCCGGCAGGTGGTTCTGGTACGTCTGAGAGGTGGTTCCGCCATGGCGGGCAGGTGATTCCGGACCGTCCCCCAGGTGGTTCTGGCATAGCCAGCATTTGATATTGGCCTGTCAGGCAGGTGGTTCCAGCGAGTCGAACAGGTGGCTCCGGCGTGCTCGGCAGGTGTTTCCGGTCTGTCCGGTAGGTGATTCCGGCGTGTCCGGCACGTGCTTCCCCCACGTCTGAGAGGTGGTTCCGGCATGCGCGACAGGTGATTTCGGAGTGTCCGCCAGGTGGTTCTGGCGTACCCGGCAGGTGATTTTGGCGTGTCCGGCAGGTGTTTCTGGCGAGTCGAGCAGGTGGCTCCGGCATGCTCGGCAGGTGCTTCCGGCGTCTCCGGCACGTGGTTCTGGTGTGTCTGAGAGCTGGTTCCGGCATGTCCGGCAGATGATTCCAGAGTGTCCCCCAAGTGGTTCTGGCATACCCGCCTGGTGATTTGGGCATGTGACGTAGGTGGTTCCGGCGAGTCGAGCAGGTGGCTCCGGCGTGCTCGGCAGGTTGTTCAGACGGGTCTAGCAGGTGTTTTCCGTCCGTTCAGGGTGTGGTTCCAGCATCTCATGCACATGGTTCTGACACGTCAGAGATGTGGTTCCGGCCGGCCCGACAAGTGTTTCCACAGTGTTCCCCAAGTGGTACTGGCGTAGTTGGCAGGTGATTTTGGCGTAAGCGGCAGCTGGTTCCAGCAAGCCCAGCAGGTGATTCCGAAGTGTTCCCCAACTTGTTGTGGCGTAGCCGGCAGGCGATTTTTGCGTGTCCGGAAGGTGGTTCTGGCGAGTCGAGCAGGTGTTTCCGGCGTGCTCGGCAGGTGCTTCCGGGGTCATTGGCACGTGGTTCTGGCATATCTGAGAGGTGGTTCCGGCATGCCCGGCAGGTGATTCCGGAGTGTTCGCCAAGTGTTTCCGGCGTAGCCGGCAGGTGATTTTGCACGTCCAGCGGTCGTTCGGGCGGGTCGAGCCGGTGGTTCCGTCGTGTCCGGCAGGTGGTTCCGGTCTGTCCTGCAGGTGGTTCTGTGGTGTCCGGCACGAGGTTCAGTCTGAGAGGCTGTGCCGGCATGCCCCTCACGTGATTCCGGCTTGTCCCCGAAGTGGTGCTGGTGTAGCGGGCGGGTGATTTTGGCGTGTCCGGCAGGTGGTTCAGGCGAGTTGAGCAGGCGGTTCCAACGTGCTTGGCAGGTGCTTCCGGCGTCTCCGGCACGTGATTCTGGCACATCTGACAGGTGGTTCCGGCATGCCCGAAAGGTGATTCCGGTCTGTCCGGTAGGTGGTTCCAGCCTGCACGGCATGTGGTTCTGGTACGTGTCAGAGGTGGTTGCGCATGCCCAACAGGTGATTCCGGACTGTCCGCCACATGGTTCTGGCACGTCTGAGAGGTGGTTCCGGCATTCCCGGCAGGTCATCCCAGAGAGTCCTCCAAGTGGTTCTGGCATAACACGCAGGTGATTTCGGCGTGTCTGGCAGGTTGTTCCGTTGTGCTTGGCAGGTGGTTCAGGCTTGGCCGGCAGGTGGTTCCAGACTGTCCAGGACGTGTTTCCAGCTTCTCCGGCAGGTGGTTCTGGTACGTCTGAGAGGTGGTTCCGCCATGGCTGGCAGGTGATTCCGGACCGTCCCCCAGGTGGTTCTGGCATAGCCAGCAGTTGATATTGGCCTGTCCGGCAGGTGGTTCCAGCGAATCGAAGAGGTGGCTCCGGCGTGCTCGGCAGGTGGTTCCGGTCTGTCCGGTAGGTGATTCCGGCGTGTCCGGCACGTGCTTCCGGCACATCTGAGAGGTGGTTCCGGCATGAGCGACAGGTTGTTTCGGAGTGTCCGCCAGGTGGTTCTGGCGTACCCGGCAGGTGATTTTGGCGTGTCCGGCAGGTGTTTCTGGCGAGTCGAGCAGGTGGCTCCGGCATGCTCGACAGGTGCTTCCGGCGTCTCCGGCACGTGGTTCTGGTGTGTCTGAGAGCTGGTTCCGGCATGTCCGGCAGATGATTCCGGAGTGTCCGCCAAGTGGTTCTGGCATACCCGGCTGTTGATTTGGGCATGTCAGGTAGGTGGTTCCGGCGAGTCGAGCAGGTGGCTCCGGCGTGCTCGGCAGGTTGTTCAGACGGGTCTGGCAGGTGTTTTCCGTCTGTTCGGAGTGTGGTTCCAGCATCTCATGCACATGGTTCCGGCACGTCTGAGATGTGGTTCCGGCAGGCCCGACAGGTGTTTCCACAGTGTCCGCCATGTGGTACTGGCGTAGTTGGCAGGTGATTTTGGCATGATCGGCAGGTGGTTCCAGCAAGCCCGGCAGGTGATTCCGAAGTGTTCCCCAACTGGTTGTGGCGTAGCCGGCAGGTGATTTTTGCGTGTCCGGCAGGTGGTTCTGGCGAGTCGAGCAGGTGGTTCCGGCGTGCTCGGCAGGTGCTTCCGGGGTCATTGGCACGTGGTTCTGGCATATCTGAGAGGTGGTTCCGGCATGCCCGGCAGGTGATTCCGGAGTGTTCGCCAAGTGTTTCCGGCATAGCCGGCAGGTGATTTTGCATGTCCAGCGGTCGTTCCGGCGGGTCGAGCCGGTGGTTCCGTCGTGTTGGGCAGGTGGTTCCGGTCTGTCCGGCAGGTGGTTCTGTGTTGTCCGGCACGAGGTTCAGTCTGAGAGGCTGTGCCGGCATGCCCCTCACGTGATTCCGGCTTGTCCCCGAAGTGGTGCTGGTGTAGCGGGCAGGTGATTTCGGCGTGTCCGGCAGGTGGTTCAGGCAAGTTGAGCAGGTGGTTGCGACGTGCTCGGCAGGTGCTTCCGGCGTCTCCGGCACGTGTTTCTGGCACATCTGACTGGTGGTTCCGGCATGCCCAAAAGTTGATTCCGGTCTGTCCAGTAGGTGGTTCCGGCGTGCACGGCACGTGGTTCTGGTACGTCTCAGAGGTGGCTGCGTATGCCCAACAGGTGATTCCGGACTGTCCGCCACGTGCTTCTGGCACGTCTGAGAGGTGGTTCCAACATGCCCGGCAGGTCATTTCGGAGAGTCGTCGAAGTGGTTCTGGCGTAGCCCGCAGGTGATTTTGGCGTGTCCGGCAGGTGGTTCCGCCGTGCTCGGCAGGTGGTTCAGGCATGGCCGTCACGTGGTTCCAGTCTGTCCAGGACGTGTTTCCAGCTTCTCCGGCAGGTGGTTCTGGTACGTCTGAGAGGTGGTTGCGCATGCCCGGCAGGTGATCCCGGACTGTCCGCCACATGGTTCTGGCACGTCTGAGAGGTGGTTCCGGCATGCCCGGCAGGTCATCCCAGAGAGTCCTCCAAGTGGTTCTGGCATAACACGCAGGTGATTTTGGCGTGTCTGGCAGGTTGTTAAGTTGTGCTTGGCAGGTGGTTCAGGCTTGGCCGGCAGGTGGTTCCAGACTGTCCAGGACGTGTTTCCAGCTTCTCCGGCAGGTGGTTCTGGTACGTCTGAGAGGTGGTTCTGCCATGGCTGGCAGGTGATTCCGGACCGTACCCCAGGTGGTTCTGGCATAGCCAGCAGTTGATATTGGCCTGTCCGGCAGGTGGTTCCAGCGAGTCGAACAGGTGTCTCCGGCGTTCTTGGCAGGTGGTTCCGGTCTGTCCGGTAGGTGTTTCTGGCGTGTCCGGCATGTGCTTCCGGCACGTCTGAGAGGTGGTTCCGGCATGCGCGACAGGTGGTTTCGGAGTGTCCGCCAGGTGGTTCTGGCGTACCCGGCAGGTGATTTTGGCGTGTCCGGCAGGTGTTTCTGGCGAGTCGAGCAGGTGGCTCCGGCATGCTCGGCAGGTGCTTCCGGCGTCTCCGGCACGTGGTTCTGGTGTGTCTGAGAGCTGGTTCCGGCATGTCCGGCAGATGATTCCGGAGTGTCCGTCAAGTGGTTCTGGCATACCCGGCTGGTGATTTGGGCATGTCAGGTAGGTGGTTCCGGCGAGTCGAGCAGGTGGCTCCGGCGTGCGCGGCAGGTTGTTCAGACGGGTCTGGCAGGTGTTTTTCGTCTGTTCGGGGTGTGATTCCAGCATCTCATGCACATGGTTCTCGCACGTCTGAGATGTGGTTCCGGCCGGCCCGACAGGTGTTTCCACAGTGTCCGCCAAGTGGTCCTGGCGTAGTTGGCAGGTGATTTTGGCATGACCGGCAGGTGGTTCCAGCAAGCCCGGCAGGTGATTCCGAAGTGTTCCCCAACTGGTTGTGGCGTAGCCGGCAGGTGATTTTTGCGTGTCTGGCAGGTGGTTCTGGCGAGTCGAGCAGGTGGTTCCGGCGTGCTCGGCAGGTGCTTCCGGGGTCATTGGCACGTGGTTCTGGCATATCTGAGAGGTGGTTCCGGCATGCCCGGCAGGTGATTCCGGAGTGTTCGCCAAGTGTTTCCGGCATAGCCGGCAGGTGATTTTGCATGTCCAGCGGTCGTTCCGGCGGGTCGAGCCGGTGGTTCCGGCGTGTCCGGCAGGTGGTTCCGGTCTGTCCGGCAGGTGGTTCTGTGGTGTCCGGCACGAGGTTCAGTCTGAGAGGCTGTGCCGGCATGCCCCTCACGTGATTCCGGCTTGTCCCCGAAGAGGTGCTGGTGTAGCGGGCAGGTGATTTTGGCGTGTCCGGCAGGTGGTTCAGGCGAGTTGAGCAGGTGGTTGCGACATGCTCGGAAGGTGCTTCCGGCGTCTCCGGCACGTGTTTCTGGCACATCTGACTGGTGGTTCCGGCATGCCCGAAAGGTGATTCCGGTCTGTCCGGTAGGTGGTTCCGGCGTGCACGGCACGTGGTTCTGGTACGTGTCAGAGGTGGTTGCGTATGCCCAACAGGTGATTCCGGACTGTCCGCCACGTGCTTCTGGCACGTCTGAGAGGTGGTTCCAGCATGCCCGGCAGGTCATTTCGGAGAGTCGTCCAAGTGGTTCTGGCGTAGCCCGCAGGTGATTTTGGCGTGTCCGGCAGGTGGTTCCGCCGTGCTCGGCAGGTGGTTCTGGCATGGCCGTCACGTGGTTCCAGTCTGTCCAGGACGTGTTTCCAGCTTCTCCGGCAGGTGGTTCTGGTACGTCTGAGAGGTGGTTCCGCCATGGCTGGCAGGTGATCCCGGACTGTCCCCCAGGTGGTTCTGGCATAGCCAGCAGTTGATATTGGCCTGTCCGGCAGGTGGTTCCAGCGAGTCGAACAGGTGGCTCCGGCGTGCTCGGCAGGTGGTTCCGGTCTGTCCGGTAGGTGTTTCCGGCGTGTCCGGCACGTGCTTCCGGCACGTCTGAGAGGTGGTTCCGGCATGCGCGGCAGGTGATTCCGGAGTGTCCGCCAGGTGGTTCTGGCGTACCCGGCAGGTGATTTTGGCGTGTCCGGCAGGTGTTTCTGGCGAGTCGAGCAGGTGGCTCCGGCATGCTCGGCAGGTGCTTCCGGCGTCTCCGGCACTTGGTTCTGGTGTGTCTGAGAGCTGGTTCCGGCATGTCCGGCAGATGATTCCGGAGTGTCCGCCAAGTGGTTCTGGCATACCCAGCAGGTGATTTTGGCGTGTCAGGGAGGTGGTACCGGTGAGTCGAGCAGGTGGTTCCGGCGTGCTCAGCAGGTGGTTCAGGCGGTTCTGGCAGGTGTTTTCCGTCTGTTCGGGGTGTGGTTCCAGCATCTCATGAACACGTTTCTGGCACGTCTGAGATGTGGTTCCAGCCGGCCCGACAGGTGTTTCCACAGTGTCCGCCAAGTGGTACTGGCGTAGTTGGCAGGTGATTTTGGCATGACCGGCAGGTGGTTCCAGCAAGCCCGGCAGGTGATTCCGAAGTGTTCCCCAACTGGTTGTGGCGTAGCCGGCAGGTGATTTTTGCGTGTCCGGCAGGTGGTTCTGGCGAGTCGAGCAGGTGGTTCCGGCGTGCTCGGCAGGTGCTTCCGGGGTCATTGGCACGTGGTTCTGGCATATCTGAGAGGTGGTTCCGGCATGCCCGGCAGGTGATTCCGGAGTGTTCGCCAAGTGTTTCCGGCGTAGCCGACAGGTGATTCTGCATGTCCAGCGGTCGTTCCTGCGGGTCGAGCCAGTGGTTCCGGCGTGTCCGGCAGGTGGTTCCGGTCTGTCCGGCAGGTGGTTCTGTGGTGTCCGGCACGAGGTTCAGTCTGAGAGGCTATGCCGGCATGCCCCTCACGTGATTCCGGCTTGTCCCCGAAGTGGTGCTGGTGTAGCGGGCAGGTGATTTTGGCGTGTCCGGCAGGTGGTTCAGGCGAGTTGAGCAGGTGGTTGCGACGTGCTCGGAAGGTGCTTCCGGCGTCTCCGGCACGTGTTTCTGGCACATCTGACTGGTGGTTCCGGCATGCCCAAAAGTTGATTCCGGTCTGTCCGGTAGGTGATTCCGGCGTGCACGTCACGTGGTTCTGGTACGTGTCAGAGGTGGTTGCGTATGCCCAACAGGTGATTCCGGACTGTCCGCCACGTGCTTCTGGCACGTCTGAGAGATGGTTCCAACATGCCCGGCAGGTCATCCCAGAGAGTCCTCCAAGTGGTTCTGGCGTAGCCCGCAGGTGATTTTGGCGTGTCCGGCAGGTGGTTCCGCCGTGCTCGGCAGGTGGTTCAGGCATGGCCGTCACGGGGTTCCAGTCTGTCCAGGACGTGTTTCCAGCTTCTCCGGCAGGTGGTTCTGGTACGTCTGAGAGGTGGTTCCGCCATGGCTGGCAGGTGATCCCGGACTGTCCCCCAGGTGGTTCTGGCATAGCCAGCAGTTGATATTGGCCTGTCCGGCAGGTGGTTCCAGCGAGTCGAACAGGTGGCTCCGGCGTGCTCGGCAGGTGGTTCCGGACTGTCCGGTAGGTGTTTCCGGCGTGTCCGGCTCGTGCTTCCGGCACGTCTGAGAGGTGGTTCCGGCATGCGCGGCAGGTGATTCCGTAGTGTCCGCCACGTGTTTCTGGCATACCCGGCAGGTGATTTTGGCGTGTCCGGCAGGTGTTTCTGGCGAGTCGAGCAGGTGGCTCCGGCCTGCTCGGCAGGTGCTTCCGGCGTCTCCGGCACTTGGTTCTGGTGTGTCTGAGAGCTGGTTCCGGCATGTCCGGCAGATGATTCCGGAGTGTCCGCCAAGTGGTTCTGGCATACCCAGCAGGTGATTTTGGCGTGTCAGGGAGGTGGTACCGGTGAGTCGAGCAGGTGGTTCCGGCGTGCTCAGCAGGTGGTTCAGGCGGTTCTGGCAGGTGGTATCCGTCTGTTCGGGGTGTGGTTCCAGCATCTCATGAACACGTTTCTGGCACGTCTGAGATGTGGTTCCAGCCGGCCCGACAGGTGTTTCCGCAGTGTCCGCCAAGCGGTTCTGGCGTAGTTGGCAGGTGATTTTGGCATGACTGGCAGCTGGTTCCAGCAAGCCTGGCAGGTGATTCCAAAGTGTTCACCAACTGGTTGTGGCGTAGCCGGCAGGTGATTTTTGCGTGATCGGCAGGTGGTTCTGGCGAGTCGAGCAGGTGGTTCTGGCGTGCTCGGCTGGTGCTTCCGGGGTCATTCGCACGGGGTTCTGGCATGTCTGAGATGTGGTTCCTGAATGCCCGGCAAGTGATTCCGGAGTGTTCGCCAAGTGGTTCTGGCATAGTCGGCAGGTGATTTTGGCATGTCCGGCAGGTGGTTCAGGCGAGTTGAGCAGGTGGTTCCAACGTGCTTGGCAGGTGCTTCCGGCGTCTCCGGCACGTGTTTCTGGCACATCTGACAGGTGGTTCCGGCATGCCCGAAAGGTGATTCCGGTCTGTCCGGTAGGTGGTTCCAGCCTGCACGGCATGTGGTTCTGGTACGTCTCAGAGGTGGTTGCGCATGCCCAACAGGTGATTCCGGACTGTACGCCACATGGTTCTGGCACGTCTGAGAGGTGGTTCCGGCATGCGCGACAGGTGGTTTCGGAGTGTCCGCCAGGTGGTTCTGGCGTACCCGGCAGGTGATTTTGGCGTGTCCGGCAGGTGTTTCTGGCGAGTCGAGCAGGTGGCTCCGGCATGCTCGGCAGGTGCTTCCGGCGTCTCCGGCACGTGGTTCTGGTGTGTCTGAGAGCTGGTTCCGGCATGTCCGGCAGATGATTCCGGAGTGTCCGTCAAGTGGTTCTGGCATACCCGGCTGGTGATTTGGGCATGTCAGGTAGGTGGTTCCGGCGAGTTGAGCAGGTGGCTCCGGCGTGCGCGGCAGGTTGTTCAGACGGGTCTGGCAGGTGTTTTTCGTCTGTTCGGGGTGTGATTCCAGCATCTCATGCACATGGTTCTGGCACGTCTGAGATGTGGTTCCGGCCGGCCCGACAGGTGTTTCCACAGTGTCCGCCAAGTGGTACTGGCGTAGTTGGCAGGTGATTTTGGCATGACCGGCAGGTGGTTCCAGCAAGCCCGGCAGGTGATTCCGAAGTGTTCCCCAACTGGTTGTGGCGTAGCCGGCAGGTGATTTTTGCGTGTCCGGCAGGTGGTTCTGGCGAGTCGAGCAGGTGGTTCCGGCGTGCTCGGCAGGTGCTTCCGGGGTCATTGGCACGTGGTTCTGTCATATCTGAGAGGTGGTTCCGGCATGCCCGGCAGGTGATTCCGGAGTGTTCGCCAAGTGTTTCCGGCGTAGCCGGCAGGTTATTTTGCATGTCCAGCGGTCGTTCCGGCGGGTCGAGCCGGTGGTTCCAGCGTGTCCGGCAGGTGGTTCCGGTCTGTCCGGCAGGTGGTTCTGTGGTGTCCGGCACGAGGTTCAGTCTGAGAGGCTGTGCCGGCATGCCCCTCACGTGATTCCGGCTTGTCCCCGAAGTGGTGCTGGTGTAGCGGGCAGGTGATTTTGGCGTGTCCGGCAGGTAGTTCAGGCGAGTTGAGCAGGTGCTTGCGACGTGCTCGGCAGGTGCTTCCGGCGTCTCCGGCACGTGTTTCTGGCACATCTGACTGGTGGTTCCGGCATGCCCAAAAGTTGATTCCGGTCTGTCCGGTAGGTGGTTCCGGCGTGCACGGCACGTGGTTCTGGTACGTGTCAGAGGTGGTTGCGTATGCCCAACAGGTGATTCCGGACTGTCCGCCACGTGCTTCTGGCACGTCTGAGAGATGGTTCCAACATGCCCGGCAGGTCATTTCGGAGAGTCGTCCAAGTGGTTCTGGCGTAGCCCGCAGGTGATTTTGGCGTGTCCGGCAGGTGGTTCCGCCGTGCTCGGCAGGTGGTTCAGGCATGGCCGTCACGGGGTTCCAGTCTGTCCAGGACGTGTTTCCAGCTTCTCCGGCAGGTGGTTCTGGTACGTCTGAGAGGTGGTTCCGCCATGGCTGGCAGGTGATCCCGGACTGTCCCCCAGGTGGTTCTGGCATAGCCAGCAGTTGATATTGGCCTGTCCGGCAAGTGGTTCCAGCGAGTCGAACAGGTGGCTCCGGCGTGCTCGGCAGGTGGTTCCGGTCTGTCCGGTAGGTGTTTCCGGCGTGTCCGGCTCGTGCTTCCGGCACGTCTGAGAGGTGGTTCCGGCATGCGCGGCAGGTGATTCCGTAGTGTCCGCCACGTGTTTCTGGCATACCCGGCAGGTGATTTTGGCGTGTCCGGCAGGTGTTTCTGGCGGGGGGAGCAGGTGGCTCCGGGCTGCTCGGCAGGTGCTTCCGGCGTCTCCGGCACTTGGTTCTGGTGTGTCTGAGAGCTGGTTCCGGCATGTCCGGCAGATGATTCCGGAGTGTCCGCCAGGTGGTTCTGGCATACCCGGCAGGTGATTTTGGCGTGTCCGGCAGGTGTTTCTGGCGAGTCGAGCAGGTGGCTCCGGCATGCTCGGCACCTGCTTCCGGCGTCTCCGGCACTTGGTTCTGGTGTGTCTGAGAGCTGGTTCCGGCATGTCCGGCGTATGATTCCGGAGTTTCCGCCAAGTGGTTCTGGCACACCCAGCAGGTGATTTTGGCGTGTCAGGGAGGTGGTACCGGTGAGTCGAGCAGGTGGTTTCCGGCGTGCTCGGCAGGTGCTTCCGGGGTCATTGGCACGGGGTTATGGCATGTCTGAGAGGTGGTTCCCGCATGCCCGGCAAGTGATTCCGGAGTGTTCGCCAGGTGGTTCTGGCATAGTCGGCAGGTGATTTTGGCATGTCCGGCAGGTGGTTCAGGCGAGTTGAGCAGGTGGTTCCAACGTGCTTGGCAGGTGCTTCCGGCGTCTCCGGCACGTGTTTCTGGCACATCTGACAGGTGGTTCCGGCATGCCCGAAAGGTGATTCCGGTCTGTCCGGTAGGTGGTTCCAGCCTGCACGGCATGTGGTTCTGGTACGTCTCAGAGGTGGTTGCGCATGCCCAACAGGTGATTCCGGACTGTCCGCCACATGGTTCTGGCACGTCTGAGAGGTGGTTCCGGCATGCCCGGCGGGTCATCCCAGAGAGTCCTCCAAGTGGTTCTGGCATAACACGCAGGTGATTTTGGCGTGTCTGGCAGGTTGTTCCGTTGTGCTTGGCAGGTGGTTCAGGCTTGGCCGGCAGGTGGTTCCAGACTGTCCAGGACGTGTTTGCAGCTTCTCCGGCAGGTGGTTCTGGTACGTCTGAGAGGTGGTTCCGCCATGGCTGGCAGGCGATTCCGGACCGTCCCCCAGGTGGTTCTGGCATAGCCAGCAGTTGATATTGGCCTGTCCGGCAGGTGGTTCCAGCGAGTCGAACAGGTGGCTCCGGCGTGCTCGGCAGGTGGTTCCGGTCTGTCCGGTAGGTGATTCCGGCGTGTCCGGCACGTGCTTCCGGCACGTCTGAGAGGTGGTTCCGGCATGCGCGACAGGTGGTTTCGGAGTGTCCGCCAGGTGGTTCTGGCGTACCCGGCAGGTGATTTTGGCGTGTCCGGCAGGTGTTTCTGGCGAGTCGAGCAGGTGGCTCCGGCATGCTCGGCAGGTGCTTCCGGCGTCTCCGGCACGTGGTTCTGGTGTGTCTGAGAGCTGGTTCCGGCATGTCCGGCAGATGATTCCGGAGTGTCCGCCAAGTGGTTCTGGCATACCCGGCTGTTGATTTGGGCATGTCAGGTAGGTGGTTCCGGCGAGTCGAGCCGGTGGCTCCGGCGTGCTCGGCAGGTTGTTCAGACGGGTCTGGCAGGTGTTTTCCGTCTGTTCGGGGTGTGGTTCCAGCATCTCATGCACATGGTTCTGGCACGTCTGAGATGTGGTTCCGGCCGGCCCGACAGGTGTTTCCACAGTGTCCGCCAAGTGGTACTGGCGTAGTTGGCAGGTGATTTTGGCATGACCGGCAGGTGGTTCCAGCAAGCCCGGCAGGTGATTCCGAAGTGTTCCCCAACTGGTTGTGGCGTAGCCGGCAGGTGATTTTTGCGTGTCCGGCAGGTGTTTCTGGCGAGTCGAGCAGGTGGCTCCGGCATGCTCGGCAGGTGCTTCCGGCGTCTCCGGCACTTGGTTCTGGTGTGTCTGAGAGCTGGTTCCGGCATGTCCGGCAGATGATTCCGGAGTGTCCGCCAAGTGGTTCTGGCATACCCAGCAGGTGATTTTGGCGTGTCAGGGAGGTGGTACCGGTGAGTCGAGCAGGTGGTTCCGGCGTGCTCAGCAGGTGGTTCAGGCGGTTCTGGCAGGTGGTATCCGTCTGTTCGGGGTGTGGTTCCAGCATCTCATGAACACGTTTCTGGCACGTCTGAGATGTGGTTCCAGCCGGCCCGACAGGTGTTTCCGCAGTGTCCGCCAAGCGGTTCTGGCGTAGTTGGCAGGTGATTTTGGCATGACTGGCAGCTGGTTCCAGCAAGCCTGGCAGGTGATTCCAAAGTGTTCACCAACTGGTTGTGGCGTAGCCGGCAGGTGATTTTTGCGTAATCGGCAGGTGGTTCTGGCGAGTCGAGCAGGTGGTTCTGGCGTGCTCGGCTAGTGCTTCCGGGGTCATTGGCACGGGGTTCTGGCATGTCTGAGAGGTGGTTCCTGCATGCCCGGCAAGTGATTCCGGAGTGTTCGCCAAGTGGTTCTGGCATAGTCGGCAGGTGATTTTGGCATGTCCGGCAGGTGGTTCAGGCGAGTTGAGCAGGTGGTTCCAACGTGCTTGGCAGGTGCTTCCGGCGTCTCCGGCACGTGTTTCTGGCACATCTGACAGGTGGTTCCGGCATGCCCGAAAGGTGATTCCGTTCTGTCCGGTAGGTGGTTCCAGCCTGCACGGCATGTGGTTCTGGTACGTCTCAGAGGTGGTTGCGCATGCCCAACAGGTGATTCCGGACTGTCCGCCACATGGTTCTGGCACGTCTGAGAGGTGGTTCCGGCATGCCCGGCAGGTCATCCCAGAGAGTCCTCCAAGTGGTTCTGGCATAACACGCAGGTGATTTCGGCGTGTCTGGCAGGTTGTTCCGTTGTGCTTGGCAGGTGGTTCAGGCTTGGCCGGCAGGTGGTTCCAGACTGTCCAGGACGTGTTTCCAGCTTCTCCGGCAGGTGGTTCTGGTACGTCTGAGAGGTGGTTCCGCCATGGCTGGCAGGTGATTCCGGACCGTCCCCCAGGTGGTTCTGGCATAGCCAGCAGTTGATATTGGCCTGTCCGGCAGGTGGTTCCAGCGAGTCCAACAGGTGGCTCCGGCGTGCTCGGCAGGTGGTTCCGGTCTGTCCGGTAGGTGTTTCCGGCGTGTCCGGCACGTGCTTCCGGCACGTCTGAGAGGTGGTTCCGGCATGCGCGACAGGTGGTTTCGGAGTGTCCGCCAGGTGGTTCTGGCGTACCCGGCAGGTGATTTTGGCGTGTCCGGCAGGTGTTTCTGGCGAGTCGAGCAGGTGGTTCCGGCGTGCTCGGCAGGTGCTTCCGGGGTCATTGGCACGTGGTTCTGGCATATCTGAGAGGTGGTTGCGTATGCCCAACAGGTGATTCCGGACTGTCCGCCACGTGCTTCTGGCACGTCTGAGAGGTGGTTCCAACATGCCCGGCAGGTCATTTCGGAGAGTCGTCCAAGTGGTTCTGGCGTAGCCCGCAGGTGATTTTGGCGTGTCCGGCAGGTGGTTCCGCCGTGCTCGGCAGGTGGTTCAGGCATGGCCGTCACGTGGTTCCAGTCTGTCCAGGACGTGTTTCCAGCTTCTCCGGCAGGTGGTTCTGGTACGTCTGAGAGGTGGTTCCGCCATGGCTGGCAGGTGATCCCGGACTGTCCCCCAGGTGGTTCTGGCATAGCCAGCAGTTGATATTGGCCTGTCCGGCAGGTGGTTCCAGCGAGTCGAACAGGTGGCTCCGGCGTTCTTGGCAGGTGGTTCCGGTCTGTCCGGTAGGTGTTTCCGGCGTGTCTGGCACGTGCTTCCGGCACGTCTGAGAGGTGGTTCCGGCATGCGCGGCAGGTGATTCCGGAGTGTCCGCCAGGTGGTTCTGGCATACCCGGCAGGTGATTTTGGCGTGTCCGGCAGGTGTTTCTGGCGAGTCGAGCAGGTGGCTCTGGCATGCTCGGCAGGTGCTTCCGGCGTCTCCGGCACTTGGTTCTGGTGTGTCTGAGAGCTGGTTCCGGCATCTCCGGCAGATGATTCCGGAGTGTCCGCCAAGTGGTTCTGGCATACCCAGCAGGTGATTTTGGCGTGTCAGGGAGGTGGTACCGGTGAGTCGAGCAGGTGGTTCCGGCGTGCTCAGCAGGTGGTTCAGGCGGTTCTGGCAGGTGGTATCAGTCTGTTCGGGGTGTGGTTCCAGCATCTCATGAACACGTTTCTGGCACGTCTGAGATGTGGTTCCAGCCGGCCCGACAGGTGTTTCCACAGTGTCCGCCAAGTGGTACTGGCGTAGCCGGCAGGTGATTTTGGCGTGTCCGGCAGGTGTTTCTGGCGAGTCAAGCAGGTGGCTCCGGCATGCTCGGCAGGTGCTTCCGGCGTCTCCGGCACGTGGTTCTGGTGTGTCTGAGAGCTGGTTCCGGCATGTCCGGCAGATGATTCCGGAGTGTCCACCAAGTGGTTCTGGCATACCCGGCTGGTGATTTGGGCATGTCTGGTAGGTGGTTCCGGCGAGTCGAGCAGGTGGCTCCGGCGTGCTCGGCAGGTTGTTCAGACGGGTCTGGCAGGTGTTTTCCGTCTGTTCGGAGTGTGGTTCCAGCATCTCATGCACATGGTTCTGGCGCGTCTGAGATGTGGTTCCGCCAGGCCCGACAGGTGTTTCCACAGTGTCCGCCAAGTGGTACTGGCGTAGTTGGCAGGTGATTTTGGCATGACCGGCAGGTGGTTCCAGCAAGCCCGGCAGGTGATTCCGAAGTGTTCCCCAACTGGTTGTGGCGTATCCGGCAGGTGATTTTTGCGTGTCCGGCAGGTGGTTCTGGCGAGTCGAGCAGGTGGTTCCGGCATGCTCGGCAGGTGCTTCCGGGGTCATTGGCACGTGGTTCTGGCATATCTGAGAGGTAGTTCCGGCATGCCCGGCAGGTGATTCCGGACTGTTCGCCAAGTGTTTCCGGCGTAGCCGGCAGGTGATTTTGCATGTCCAGCGGTCGCTCCTGCGGGTCGAGCCGGTGGTTCCGGCGTGTCCGGCAGGTGGTTCCGGTCTGTCCGGCAGGTGGTTCTGTGGTGTCCGGCATGAGGTTCAGTCTGAGAGGCTATGCCGGCATGCCCCTCACGTGATTCCCGCTTGTCCCCGAAGTGGTGCTGGTGTAGCGGGCAGGTGATTTTGGCGTGTCCGGCAGGTGGTTCAGGCGAGTTGATCAGGTGGTTGCGACGTGCTCGGAAGGTGCTTCCGGCGTCTCCGGCACGTGTTTCTGGCACATCTGACAGGTGGTTCCGGCATGCCCAAAAGTTGATTCTGGTCTGTCCGGTAGGTGATTCCGGCGTGCACGTCACGTGGTTCTGGTACGTGTCAGAGGTGGTTGCGTATGCCCGACAGGTGATTCCGGACTGTCCGCCACGTGCTTCTGGCACGTCTGAGAGGTGGTTCCAACATGCCCGGCAGGTCATCCCAGAGAGTCCTCCAAGTGGTTCTGGCATAACATGCAGGTGATTTTGGCGTGTCTGGCAGGTTGTTCCGTTGTGCTTGGCAGGTGGTTCAGGCTTGGCCGGCAGGTGGTTCCAGACTGTCCAGGACGTGTTTCCAGCTTCTCCGGCAGGTGGTTCTGGTACGTCTGAGAGGTGGTTCCGCCATGGTGGGCAGGTGATTCCGGACCGTCCCCCAGGTGGTTCTGGCATAGCCAGCATTTGATATTGGCCTGTCAGGCAGGTGGTTCCAGCGATTCGAACAGGTGGCTCCGGCGTGCTCGGCAGGTGGTTCCGGTCTGTCCGCTAGGTGATTCCGGCGTGTCCGGCACGTGCTTCCGGCACGTCTGAGAGGTAGTTCCGGCATGCGCGACAGGTGATTTCGGAGTGTCCGCCAGGTGGTTCTGGCGTACCCGGCAGGTGATTTTGGCGTGTCCGGCAGGTGTTTCTGGCGAGTCGAGCAGGTGGCTCCGGCATGCTCGGCAGGTGCTTCCGGCGTCTCCGGCACTTGGTTCTGGTGTGTCTGAGAGCTGGTTCCGGCATGTCCGGCAGATGATTCCGGAGTGTCCGCCAAGTGGTACTGGCGTAGTTGTCAGGTGATTTTGGCATGACCGGCAGGTGGTTCCAGCAAGCCCGGCAGGTGATTCCGAAGTGTTCCCCAACTGGTTCTGGCGTAGCCGGCAGGTGATTTTTTCGTGTCCGGCAGGTGGTTCTGGCGAGTCGAGCAGGTGGTTCCGGCGTGCTCGGCAGGTGCTTCCGGGGTCATTGGCACGTGGTTCTGGCATATCTGAGAGGTGGTTCCGGCATGCCCGGCAGGTGATTCCGGAGTGTTCGCCAAGTGTTTCCGGCGTAGCCGGCAGGTGATTTTGCACGTCCAGCGGTCTTTCCGGCGGGTCGAGCCGGTGGTTCCGGCGTGTCCGGCAGGTGGTTCCGGTCTGTCCGGCAGGTGGTTCTGTGGTGTCCGGCACGAGGTTCAGTCTGAGAGGCTGTGCCGGCATGCCCCTCAAGTGATTCCGGCTTGTCCCCGAAGTGGTGCTGGTGTAGCGGGCAGGTGATTTTGGCGTGTCCGGCAGGTGGTTCAGGCGAGTTGAGCAGGTGGTTGCGACGTGCTCGGCAGGTGCTTCCGGCGTCTCCGGCACGTGTTTCTGGCACATCTGACTGGTGGTTCCGGCATGCCCAAAAGTTGATTCCGGTCTGTCCGGTAGGTGGTTCCGGCGTGCACGGCACGTGGTTCTGGTACGTCTCACAGGTGGCTGCGTATGCCCAACAGGTGATTCCGGACTGTCCGCCACGTGCTTCTGGCACGTCTGAGAGGTGCTTCCAACATGCCCGGCAGGTCATTTCGGAGAGTCGTGCAAGTGGTTCTGGCGTAGCCCGCAGGTGATTTTGGCGTGTCTGGCAGGTGGTTCCGCCGTGCTCGGCAGGTGGTTCAGGCATGGCCGTCACGTGGTTCCAGTCTGTCCAGGACGTGTTTCCAGCTTCTCCGGCAGGTGGTTCTGGTACGTCTGAGAGGTGGTTCCGCCATGGCTGGCAGGTGATCCCGGACTGTCCCCCAGGAGGTTCTGGCATAGCCAGCAGTTGATATTGGCCTGTCCGGCAGGTGGTTCCAGCGAGTCGAACAGGTGGCTCCGGCGTTCTTGCCAGGTGGTTCCGGTCTGTCCGGTAGGTGTTTCCGGCGTGTCTGGCACGTGCTTCCGGCACGTCGGAGAGGTGGTTCCGGCATGCGTGGAAGGTGGTTCTGGCATATCCGGCAGGTGATTTTGGCGTGTCCGGCAGGTGTTTCTGGCGAGTCGAGCAGGTGGCTCCGGCATGCTAGGCAGGTGCTTCCGGCGTCTCCGGCACTTGGTTCTGGTGTGTCTGAGAGCTGGTTCCGGCATGTCCGGCAGATGATTCCGGAGTGTCCGCCAAGTGGTTCTGGCATACCCAGCAGGTGATTTTGGCGTGTCAGGGAGGTGGTACCGGTGAGTCGAGCAGGTGGTTCCGGCGTGCTCAGCAGGTGGTTCAGGCGGTTCTGGCAGGTGGTATCCGTCTGTTCGGGGTGTGGTTCCAGCATCTCATGAACACGTTTCTGGCACGTCTGAGATGTGGTTCCAGCCGGCCCGACAGGTGTTTCCGCAGTGTCCGCCAAGCGGTTCTGGCGTAGTTGGCAGGTGATTTTGGCATGACTGGCAGGTGGTTCCAGCAAGCCTGGCAGGTGATTCCAAAGTGTTCCCCAACTGGTTGTGGCGTAGCCGGCAGGTGATTTTTGCGTGATCGGCAGGTGGTTCTGGCGAGTCGAGCAGGTGGTTCCGGCGTGCTCGGCAGGTGCTTCCGGGGTCATTGGCACGGGGTTCTGGCATGTCTGAGAGGTGGTTCCTGCATGCCCGGCAAGTGATTCCGGAGTGTTCGCCAAGTGGTTCTGGCATAGTCGGCAGGTGATTTTGGCATGTCCGGCAGGTGGTTCAGGCGAGTTGAGCAGGCGGTTCCAACGTGCTTGGCAGGTGCTTCCGGCGTCTCCGGCACGTGTTTCTGGCACATCTGACAGTTGGTTCCGGCATGCCCGAAAGGTGATTCCGTTCTGTCCGGTAGGTGGTTCCAGCCTGCACGGCATGTGGTTCTGGTACGTCTCAGAGGTGGTTGCGCATGCCCAACAGGTGATTCCGGACTGTCCGCCACATGGTTCTGGCACGTCTGAGAGGTGGTTCCGGCATTCCCGGCAGGTCATCCCAGAGAGTCCTCCAAGTGGTTCTGGCATAACACGCAGGTGATTTCGGCGTGTCTGGCAGGTTGTTCCGTTGTGCTTGGCAGGTGGTTCAGGCTTGGCCGGCAGGTGGTTCCAGACTGTCCAGGACGTGTTTCCAGCTTCTCCGGCAGGTGGTTCTGGTACGTCTGAGAGGTGGTTCCGCCATGGCGGGCAGGTGATTCCGGACCGTCCCCCAGGTGGTTCTGGCATAGCCAGCATTTGATATTGGCCTGTCAGGCAGGTGGTTCCAGCGAGTCGAACAGGTGGCTCCGGCGTGCTCGGCAGGTGGTTCCAGTCTGTCCGGTAGGTGTTTCCGGCGTGTCCGGCACGTGCTTCCGGCACGTCTGAGAGGTGGTTCCGGCATGCGCGACAGGTGGTTTCGGAGTGTCCGCCAGGTGGTTCTGGCGTACCCGGCAGGTGATTTTGGCGTGTCCGGCAGGTGTTTCTGGCGAGTCGAGCAGGTGGTTCCGGCATGCTCGGCAGGTGCTTCCGGCGTCTCCGGCACGTGGTTCTGGTGTGTCTGAGAGCTGGTTCCGGCATGTCCGGCAGATGATTCCGGAGTGTCCGTCAAGTGGTTCTGGCATACCCGGCTGGTGATTTGGGCATGTCAGGTAGGTGGTTCCGGCGAGTCGAGCAGGTGGCTCCGGCGTGCGCGGCAGGTTGTTCAGACGGGTCTGGCAGGTGTTTTTCGTCTGTTCGGGGTGTGATTCCAGCATCTCATGCACATGGTTCTGGCACGTCTGAGATGTGGTTCCGGCCGGCCCGACAGGTGTTTCCACAGTGTCCGCCAAGTGGTACTGGCGTAGTTGGCAGGTGATTTTGGCATGACCGGCAGGTGGTTCCAGCAAGCCCGGCAGGTGATTCCGAAGTGTTCCCCAACTGGTTGTGGCGTAGCCGGCAGGTGATTTTTGCGTGTCCGGCAGGTGGTTGTGGCGAGTCGAGCAGGTGGTTCCGGCATGCTCGGCAGGTGCTTCCGGGGTCATTGGCACGTGGTTCTGGCATATCTGAGAGGTGGTTCCGGCATGCCCAAAAGTTGATTCCGGTCTGTCCGGTAGGTGGTTCCGGCGTGCACGGCACGTGGTTCTGGTACGTCTCAGAGGTGGCTGCGTATGCCCAACAGGTGATTCCGGACTGTCCGCCACGTGCTTCTGGCACGTCTGAGAGGTGCTTCCAACATGCCCGGCAGGTCATTTCGGAGAGTCGTCCAAGTGGTTCTGGCGTAGCCCGCAGGTGATTTTGGCGTGTCCGGCAGGTGGTTCCGCCGTGCTCGGCAGGTGGTTCAGGCATGGCCGTCACGTGGTTCCAGTCTGTCCAGGACGTGTTTCCAGCTTCTCCGGCAGGTGGTTCTCGTACGTCTGAGAGGTGGTTCCGCCATGGCTGGCAGGTGATCCCGGACTGTCCCCCAGGTGGTTCTGGCATAGCCAGCAGTTGATATTGGCCTGTCCGGCAGGTGGTTCCAGCGAGTCGAACAGGTGGCTCCGGCGTTCTTGCCAGGTGGTTCCGGTCTGTCCGGTAGGTGTTTCCGGCGTGTCTGGCACGTGCTTCCGGCACGTCTGAGAGGTGGTTCCGGCATGCGTGGAAGGTGGTTCTGGCATATCCGGCAGGTGATTTTGGCGTGTCCGGCAGGTGTTTCTGGCGAGTCGAGCAGGTGGCTCTGGCATGCTAGGCAGGTGCTTCCGGCGTCTCCGGCACTTGGTTCTGGTTTGTCTGAGAGCTGGTTCCGGCATGTCCGGCAGATGATTCCGGAGTGTCCGCCAAGTGGTTCTGGCATACCCAGCAGGTGATTTTGGCGTGTCAGGGAGGTGGTACCAGTGAGTCGAGCAGGAGGTTCCGGCGTGCTCAGCAGGTGGTTCAGGCGGTTCTGGCAGGTGGTATCCGTCTGTTCGGGGTGTGGTTCCAGCATCTCATGAACACGTTTCTGGCACGTCTGAGATGTGGTTCCAGCCGGCCCGACAGGTGTTTCCGCAGTGTCCGCCAAGCGGTTCTGGCGTAGTTGGCAGGTGATTTTGGCATGACTGGCAGGTGGTTCCAGCAAGCCTGGCAGGTGATTCCAAAGTGTTCCCCAACTGGTTGTGGCGTAGCCGGCAGGTGATTTTTGCGTGATCGGCAGGTGGTTCTGGCGAGTCGAGCAGGTGGTTCCGGCGTGCTCGGCAGGTGCTTCCGGGGTCATTGGCACGGGGTTCTGGCATGTCTGAGAGGTGGTTCCTGCATGCCCGGCAAGTGATTCCGGAGTGTTCGCCAAGTGGTTCTGGCATAGTCGGCAGGTGATTTTGGCATGTCCGGCAGGTGGTTCAGGCGAGTTGAGCAGGCGGTTCCAACGTGCTTGGCAGGTGCTTCCGGCGTCTCCGGCACGTGTTTCTGGCACATCTGACAGGTGGTTCCGGCATGCCCGAAAGGTGATTCCGTTCTGTCCGGTAGGTGGTTCCAGCCTGCACGGCATGTGGTTCTGGTACGTCTCAGAGGTGGTTGCGCATGCCCAACAGGTGATTCCGGACTGTCCGCCACATGGTTCTGGCACGTCTGAGAGGTGGTTCCGGCATTCCCGGCAGGTCATCCCAGAGAGTCCTCCAAGTGGTTCTGGCATAACACGCAGGTGATTTCGGCGTGTCTGGCAGGTTGTTCCGTTGTGCTTGGCAGGTGGTTCAGGCTTGGCCGGCAGGTGGTTCCAGACTGTCCAGGACGTGTTTCCAGCTTCTCCGGCAGGTGGTTCTGGTACGTCTGAGAGGTGGTTCCGCCATGGCGGGCAGGTGATTCCGGACCGTCCCCCAGGTGGTTCTGGCATAGCCAGCATTTGATATTGGCCTGTCAGGCAGGTGGTTCCA
Source organism: Equus przewalskii (assembly GCF_037783145.1). NCBI lineage: Eukaryota > Metazoa > Chordata > Mammalia > Perissodactyla > Equidae > Equus > Equus przewalskii. The sequence goes on along the minus strand of NW_027227275.1, from coordinate 864 downwards.
GCGAGTCGAACAGGTGGCTCCGGCGTGCTCGGCAGGTGTTTCCGGTCTGTCCGGTAGGTGATTCCGGCGTGTCCGGCACGTGCTTCCCCCACGTCTGAGAGGTGGTTCCGGCATGCGCGACAGGTGATTTCGGAGTGTCCGCCAGGTGGTTCTGGCGTACCCGGCAGGTGATTTTGGCGTGTCCGGCAGGTGTTTCTGGCGAGTCGAGCAGGTGGCTCCGGCATGCTCGGCAGGTGCTTCCGGCGTCTCCGGCACGTGGTTCTGGTGTGTCTGAGAGCTGGTTCCGGCATGTCCGGCAGATGATTCCGGAGTGTCCCCCAAGTGGTTCTGGCATACCCGCCTGGTGATTTGGGCATGTGAGGTAGGTGGTTCCGGCGAGTCGAGCAGGTGGCTCCGGCGTGCTCGGCAGGTTGTTCAGACGGGTCTAGCAGGTGTTTTCCGTCCGTTCAGGGTGTGGTTCCAGCATCTCATGCACATGGTTCTGACACGTCAGAGATGTGGTTCCGGCCGGCCCGACAAGTGTTTCCACAGTGTCCGCCAAGTGGTACTGGCGTAGTTGGCAGGTGATTTTGGCGTAACCGGCAGCTGGTTCCAGCAAGCCCAGCAGGTGATTCCGAAGTGTTCCCCAACTTGTTGTGGCGTAGCCGGCAGGCGATTTTTGCGTGTCCGGAAGGTGGTTCTGGCGAGTCGAGCAGGTGTTTCCGGCGTGCTCGGCAGGTGCTTCCGGGGTCATTGGCACGTGGTTCTGGCATATCTGAGAGGTGGTTCCGGCATGCCCGGCAGGTGATTCCGGAGTGTTCGCCAAGTGTTTCCGGCGTAGCCGGCAGGTGATTTTGCACGTCCAGCGGTCGTTCGGGCGGGTCG
>NW_027227274.1:0-59570 GCF_037783145.1 Equus przewalskii | reverse complement strand
GCGTGTCCGGCAGGTGGTTCCGCCGTGCTCGGCAGGTGGTTCAGGCATGGCCGTCACGTGGTTCCAGTCTGTCCAGGACGTGTTTCCAGCTTCTCCGGCAGGTGGTTCTGGTACGTCTGAGAGGTGGTTCCGCCATGGCTGGCAGGTGATCCCGGACTGTCCCCCAGGTGGTTCTGGCATAGCCAGCAGTTGATATTGGCCTGTCCGGCAGGTGGTTCCAGCGAGTCGAACAGGTGGCTCCGGCGTTCTTGCCAGGTGGTTCCGGTCTGTCCGGTAGGTGTTTCCGGCGTGTCTGGCACGTGCTTCCGGCACGTCTGAGAGGTGGTTCCGGCATGCGTGGAAGGTGGTTCTGGCATATCCGGCAGGTGATTTTGGCGTGTCCGGCAGGTGTTTCTGGCGAGTCGAGCAGGTGGCTCCGGCATGCTAGGCAGGTGCTTCCGGCGTCTCCGGCACTTGGTTCTGGTGTGTCTGAGAGCTGGTTCCGGCATGTCCGGCAGATGATTCCGGAGTGTCCGCCAAGTGGTTCTGGCATACCCAGCAGGTGATTTTGGCGTGTCAGGGAGGTGGTACCGGTGAGTCGAGCAGGTGGTTCCGGCGTGCTCAGCAGGTGGTTCAGGCGGTTCTGGCAGGTGGTATCCGTCTGTTCGGGGTGTGGTTCCAGCATCTCATGAACACGTTTCTGGCACGTCTGAGATGTGGTTCCAGCCGGCCCGACAGGTGTTTCCGCAGTGTCCGCCAAGCGGTTCTGGCGTAGTTGGCAGGTGATTTTGGCATGACTGGCAGGTGGTTCCAGCAAGCCTGGCAGGTGATTCCAAAGTGTTCCCCAACTGGTTGTGGCGTAGCCGGCAGGTGATTTTTGCGTGATCGGCAGGTGGTTCTGGCGAGTCGAGCAGGTGGTTCCGGCGTGCTCGGCAGGTGCTTCCGGGGTCATTGGCACGGGGTTCTGGCATGTCTGAGAGGTGGTTCCTGCATGCCCGGCAAGTGATTCCGGAGTGTTCGCCAAGTGGTTCTGGCATAGTCGGCAGGTGATTTTGGCATGTCCGGCAGGTGGTTCAGGCGAGTTGAGCAGGCGGTTCCAACGTGCTTGGCAGGTGCTTCCGGCGTCTCCGGCACGTGTTTCTGGCACATCTGACAGGTGGTTCCGGCATGCCCGAAAGGTGATTCCGTTCTGTCCGGTAGGTGGTTCCAGCCTGCACGGCATGTGGTTCTGGTACGTCTCAGAGGTGGTTGCGCATGCCCAACAGGTGATTCCGGACTGTCCGCCACATGGTTCTGGCACGTCTGAGAGGTGGTTCCGGCATTCCCGGCAGGTCATCCCAGAGAGTCCTCCAAGTGGTTCTGGCATAACACGCAGGTGATTTCGGCGTGTCTGGCAGGTTGTTCCGTTGTGCTTGGCAGGTGGTTCAGGCTTGGCCGGCAGGTGGTTCCAGACTGTCCAGGACGTGTTTCCAGCTTCTCCGGCAGGTGGTTCTGGTACGTCTGAGAGGTGGTTCCGCCATGGCGGGCAGGTGATTCCGGACCGTCCCCCAGGTGGTTCTGGCATAGCCAGCATTTGATATTGGCCTGTCAGGCAGGTGGTTCCAGCGAGTCGAACAGGTGGCTCCGGCGTGCTCGGCAGGTGGTTCCGGTCTGTCCGGTAGGTGTTTCCGGCGTGTCCGGCACGTGCTTCCGGCACGTCTGAGAGGTGGTTCCGGCATGCGCGACAGGTGGTTTCGGAGTGTCCGCCAGGTGGTTCTGGCGTACCCGGCAGGTGATTTTGGCGTGTCCGGCAGGTGTTTCTGGCGAGTCGAGCAGGTGGCTCCGGCATGCTCGGCAGGTGCTTCCGGCGTCTCCGGCACGTGGTTCTGGTGTGTCTGAGAGCTGGTTCCGGCATGTCCGGCAGATGATTCCGGAGTGTCCGTCAAGTGGTTCTGGCATACCCGGCTGGTGATTTGGGCATGTCAGGTAGGTGGTTCCGGCGAGTCGAGCAGGTGGCTCCGGCGTGCGCGGCAGGTTGTTCAGACGGGTCTGGCAGGTGTTTTTCGTCTGTTCGGGGTGTGATTCCAGCATCTCATGCACATGGTTCTGGCACGTCTGAGATGTGGTTCCGGCCGGCCCGACAGGTGTTTCCACAGTGTCCGCCAAGTGGTACTGGCGTAGTTGGCAGGTGATTTTGGCATGACCGGCAGGTGGTTCCAGCAAGCCCGGCAGGTGATTCCGAAGTGTTCCCCAACTGGTTGTGGCGTAGCCGGCAGGTGATTTTTGCGTGTCCGGCAGGGGGTTCTGGCGAGTCGAGCAGGTGGTTCCGGCGTGCTCGGCAGGTGCTTCCGGGGTCATTGGCACGTGGTTCTGGCATATCTGAGAGGTGGTTGCGTATGCCCAACAGGTGATTCCGGACTGTCCGCCACGTGCTTCTGGCACGTCTGAGAGGTGGTTCCAACATGCCCGGCAGGTCATTTCGGAGAGTCGTCCAAGTGGTTCTGGCGTAGCCCGCAGGTGATTTTGGCGTGTCCGGCAGGTGGTTCCGCCGTGCTCGGCAGGTGGTTCAGGCATGGCCGTCACGTGGTTCCAGTCTGTCCAGGACGTGTTTCCAGCTTCTCCGGCAGGTGGTTCTGGTACGTCTGAGAGGTGGTTCCGCCATGGCTGGCAGGTGATCCCGGACTGTCCCCCAGGTGGTTCTGGCATAGCCAGCAGTTGATATTGGCCTGTCCGGCAGGTGGTTCCAGCGAGTCGAACAGGTGGCTCTGGCATGCTCGGCAGGTGCTTCCGGCGTCTCCGGCACTTGGTTCTGGTGTGTCTGAGAGCTGGTTCCGGCATCTCCGGCAGATGATTGCGGAGTGTCCGCCAAGTGGTTCTGGCATACCCAGCAGGTGATTTTTGCGTGTCAGGGAGGTGGTACCGGTGAGTCGAGCAGGTGGTTCCGGCGTGCTCAGCAGGTGGTTCAGGCGGTTCTGGCAGGTGGTATCCGTCTGTTCGGGGTGTGGTTCCAGCATCTCATGAACACGTTTCTGGCACGTCTGAGATGTGGTTCCAGCCGGCCCGACAGGTGTTTCCACAGTGTCCGCCAAGCGGTACTGGCGTAGTTGGCAGGTGATTTTGGCATGACCGGCAGGTGGTTCCAGCATGCCCGGCAGGTGATTCCGAAGTGTCCCCAACTGGTTCTGGCGTACCCGGCAGGTGATTTTTGCGTGTCCGGCAGGTGTTTCTGGCGAGTCGAGCAGGTGGTTCCGGCGTGCTCGGCTGGTGCTTCGGGGGTCATTGGCACGGGGTTCTGGCATGTCTGAGAGGTGGTTCCTGCATTCCCGGCAAGTGATTCCGGAGTGTTCGCCAAGTGGGTCTGGCATAGTCGGCAGGAGATTTTGGCAGGTCCGGCAGGTGGTTCACGCGAGTTGAGCAGGTGGTTCCAACGTGCTTGGCAGGTGCTTCCGGCGTCTCCGGCACGTGTTTCTGGCACATCTGACAGGTGGTTCCGGCATGACCGAAAGGTGATTCTGGTCTGTCTGGTAGGAGGTTCCAGCCAGCACGGCATGTGGTTCTGGTACGTCTCAGAGGTGGTTGCGCATGCCCAACAGGTGATTCCGGACTGTCCGCCACATGGTTCTGGCACGTCTGAGAGGTGGTTCCGGCATGCCCGGCAGGTCATCCCAGAGAGTCCTCCAAGTGGTTCTGGCATAACTCGCAGGTGATTTTGGCGTGTCTGGCAGGTTGTTCCGTTGTGCTTGGCAGGTGGTTCAGGCTTGGCCGGCAGGTGGTTCCAGACTGTCCAGGACCTGTTTCCAGCTTCTCCTGCAGGTGGTTCTGGTACGTCTGAGAGGGGCATCCACCATGGCTGGCAGGCGATTCCGGACCGTCCCCCAGGTGGTTCTGGCATAGCCAGCAGTTGATATTGGCCTGTCCGGCAGGTGGTTCCAGCGAGTCGAACAGGTGGCTCCGGCGTGCTCGGCAGGTGGTTCCGGTCTGTCCGGTAGGTGATTCCGGCGTGTCCGGCACGTGCTTCCGGCACGTCTGTGAGTTGGTTCCGGCATGCGCGACAGGTGATTTCGGAGTGTCTGCCAGGTGGTTCTGGCGTAGCCGGCAGGTGATTTTGGCGTGTCCGGCAGGTGTTTCTGGCGAGTCGAGCAGGTGGCTCCGGCATGCTCGGCAGGTGCTTCCGGCGTCTCCGGCACGTGGTTCTGGTGTGTCTGAGAGCTGGTTCCGGCATGTCCGGCAGATGATTCCGGAGTGTCCGCCAAGTGGTTCTGGCATACCCGGCTGGTGATTTGGGCATGTCTGGTAGGTGGTTCCGGCGAGTCGAGCAGGTGGCTCCGGCGTGCTCGGCAGGTTGTTCAGACGGGTCTGGCAGGTGTTTTCCGTCTGTTCGGAGTGTGGTTCCAGCATCTCATGCACATGGTTCTGGCGCGTCTGAGATGTCGTTCCGCCAGGCCCGACAGGTGTTTCCACAGTGTCCGCCAAGTGGTACTGGCGTAGTTGGCAGGTGATTTTGGCATGACCGGCAGGTGGTTCCAGCAAGCCCGGCAGGTGATTCCGAAGTGTTCCCCAACTGGTTGTGGCGTATCCGGCAGGTGATTTTTGCGTGTCCGGCAGGTGGTTCTGGCGAGTCGAGCAGGTGGTTCCGGCATGCTCGGCAGGTGCTTCCGGGGTCATTGGCACATGGTTCTGGCATATCTGAGAGGTGGTTCCGGCATGCCCGGCAGGTGATTCCGGACTGTTCGCCAAGTGTTTCCGGCGTAGCCGGCAGGTGATTTTGCATGTCCAGCGGTCGCTCCTGCGGGTCGAGCCGGTGGTTCCGGCGTGTCCGGCAGGTGGTTCCGGTCTGTCCGGCAGGTGGTTCTGTGGTGTCCGGCACGAGGTTCAGTCTGAGAGGCTATGCCGGCATGCCCCTCACGTGATTCCCGCTTGTCCCCGAAGTGGTGCTGGTGTAGCGGGCAGGTGATTTTGGCGTGTCCGGCAGGTGGTTCAGGCGAGTTGAGCAGGTGGTTGCGACGTGCTCGGAAGGTGCTTCCGGCGTCTCCGGCACGTGTTTCTGGCACATCTGACAGGTGGTTCCGGCATGCCCAAAAGTTGATTCTGGTCTGTCCGGTAGGTGATTCCGGCGTGCACGGCACGTGGTTCTGGTACGTGTCAGAGGTGGTTGCGTATGCCCAACAGGTGATTCCGGACTGTCCGCCACGTGCTTCTGGCACGTCTGAGAGGTGGTTCCAACATGCCCGGCAGGTCATCCCAGAGAGTCCTCCAAGTGTTTCTGGCATAACATGCAGGTGATTTTGGCGTGTCTGGCAGGTTGTTCCGTTGTGCTTGGCAGGTGGTTCAGGCTTGGCCGGCAGGTGGTTCCAGACTGTCCAGGACGTGTTTCCAGCTTCTCCGGCAGGTGGTTCTGGTACGTCTGAGAGGTGGTTCCGCCATGGTGGGCAGGTGATTCCGGACCGTCCCCCAGGTGGTTCTGGCATAGCCAGCATTTGATATTGGCCTGTCCGGCAGGTGGTTCCAGCGATTCGAACAGGTGGCTCCGGCGTGCTCGGCAGGTGGTTCCGGTCTGTCCGGTAGGTGATTCCGGCGTGTCCGGCACGTGCTTCCGGCACGTCTGAGAGGTAGTTCCGGCATGCGCGACAGGTGATTTCGGAGTGTCCGCCAGGTGGTTCTGGCGTACCCGGCAGGTGATTTTGGCGTGTCCGGCAGGTGTTTCTGGCGAGTCGAGCAGGTGGCTCCGGCATGCTCGGCAGGTGCTTCCGGCGTCTCCGGCACTTGGTTCTGGTGTGTCTGAGAGCTGGTTCCGGCATGTCCGGCAGATGATTCCGGAGTGTCCGCCAAGTGGTACTGGCGTAGTTGTCAGGTGATTTTGGCATGACCGGCAGGTGGTTCCAGCAAGCCCGGCAGGTGATTCCGAAGTGTTCCCCAACTGGTTCTGGCGTAGCCGGCAGGTGATTTTTTCGTGTCCGGCAGGTGGTTCTGGCGAGTCGAGCAGGTGGTTCCGGCGTGCTCGGCAGGTGCTTCCGGGGTCATTGGCACGTGGTTCTGGCATATCTGAGAGGTGGTTCCGGCATGCCCGGCAGGTGATTCCGGAGTGTTCGCCAAGTGTTTCCGGCGTAGCCGGCAGGTGATTTTGCACGTCCAGCGGTCGTTCCGGCGGGTCGAGCCGGTGGTTCCGGCGTGTCCGGCAGGTGGTTCCGGTCTGTCCGGCAGGTGGTTCTGTGGTGTCCGGCACGAGGTTCAGTCTGAGAGGCTGTGCCGGCATGCCCCTCACGTGATTCCGGCTTGTCCCCGAAGTGGTGCTGGTGTAGCGGGCAGGTGATTTTGGCGTGTCCGGCAGGTGGTTCAGGCGAGTTGAGCAGGTGGTTGCGACGTGCTCGGCAGGTGCTTCCGGCGTCTCCGGCACGTGTTTCTGGCACATCTGACTGGTGGTTCCGGCATGCCCAAAAGTTGATTCCGGTCTGTCCGGTAGGTGGTTCCGGCGTGCACGGCACGTGGTTCTGGTACGTCTCAGAGGTGGCTGCGTATGCCCAACAGGTGATTCCGGACTGTCCGCCACGTGCTTCTGGCACGTCTGAGAGGTGCTTCCAACATGCCAGGCAGGTCATTTCGGAGAGTCGTCCAAGTGGTTCTGGCGTAGCCCGCAGGTGATTTTGGCGTGTCCGGCAGGTGGTTCCGCCGTGCTCGGCAGGTGGTTCAGGCATGGCCGTCACGTGGTTCCAGTCTGTCCAGGACGTGTTTCCAGCTTCTCCAGCAGGTGGTTCTGGTACGTCTGAGAGGTGGTTCCGCCATGGCTGGCAGGTGATCCCGGACTGTCCCCCAGGTGGTTCTGGCATAGCCAGCAGTTGATATTGGCCTGTCCGGCAGGTGGTTCCAGCGAGTCGAACAGGTGGCTCCGGCGTTCTTGCCAGGTGGTTCCGGTCTGTCCGGTAGGTGTTTCCGGCATGTCTGGCACGTGCTTCCGGCACGTCTGAGAGGTGGTTCCGGCATGCGTGGAAGGTGGTTCTGGCATATCCGGCAGGTGATTTTGGCGTGTCCGGCAGGTGTTTCTGGCGAGTCGAGCAGGTGGCTCCGGCATGCTAGGCAGGTGCTTCCGGCGTCTCCGGCACTTGGTTCTGGTGTGTCTGAGAGCTGGTTCCGGCATGTCCGGCAGATGATTCCGGAGTGTCCGCCAAGTGGTTCTGGCATACCCAGCAGGTGATTTTGGCGTGTCAGGGAGGTGGTACCGGTGAGTCGAGCAGGTGGTTCCGGCGTGCTCAGCAGGTGGTTCAGGCGGTTCTGGCAGGTGGTATCCGTCTGTTCGGGGTGTGGTTCCAGCATCTCATGAACACGTTTCTGGCACGTCTGAGATGTGGTTCCAGCCGGCCCGACAGGTGTTTCCGCAGTGTCCGCCAAGCGGTTCTGGCGTAGTTGGCAGGTGATTTTGGCATGACTGGCAGGTGGTTCCAGCAAGCCTGGCAGGTGATTCCAAAGTGTTCCCCAACTGGTTGTGGCGTAGCCGGCAGGTGATTTTTGCGTGATCGGCAGGTGGTTCTGGCGAGTCGAGCAGGTGGTTCCGGCGTGCTCGGCAGGTGCTTCCGGGGTCATTGGCACGGGGTTCTGGCATGTCTGAGAGGTGGTTCCTGCATGCCCGGCAAGTGATTCCGGAGTGTTCGCCAAGTGGTTCTGGCATAGTCGGCAGGTGATTTTGGCATGTCCGGCAGGTGGTTCAGGCGAGTTGAGCAGGCGGTTCCAACGTGCTTGGCAGGTGCTTCCGGCGTCTCCGGCACGTGTTTCTGGCACATCTGACAGGTGGTTCCGGCATGCCCGAAAGGTGATTCCGTTCTGTCCGGTAGGTGGTTCCAGCCTGCACGGCATGTGGTTCTGGTACGTCTCAGAGGTGGTTGCGCATGCCCAACAGGTGATTCCGGACTGTCCGCCACATGGTTCTGGCACGTCTGAGAGGTGGTTCCGGCATTCCCGGCAGGTCATCCCAGAGAGTCCTCCAAGTGGTTCTGGCATAACACGCAGGTGATTTCGGCGTGTCTGGCAGGTTGTTCCGTTGTGCTTGGCAGGTGGTTCAGGCTTGGCCGGCAGGTGGTTCCAGACTGTCCAGGACGTGTTTCCAGCTTCTCCGGCAGGTGGTTCTGGTACGTCTGAGAGGTGGTTCCGCCATGGCGGGCAGGTGATTCCGGACCGTCCCCCAGGTGGTTCTGGCATAGCCAGCATTTGATATTGGCCTGTCAGGCAGGTGGTTCCAGCGAGTCGAACAGGTGGCTCCGGCGTGCTCGGCAGGTGGTTCCGGTCTGTCCGGTAGGTGTTTCCGGCGTGTCCGGCACGTGCTTCCGGCACGTCTGAGAGGTGGTTCCGGCATGCGCGACAGGTGGTTTCGGAGTGTCCGCCAGGTGGTTCTGGCGTACCCGGCAGGTGATTTTGGCGTGTCCGGCAGGTGTTTCTGGCGAGTCGAGCAGGTGGCTCTGGCATGCTCGGCAGGTGCTTCCGGCGTCTCCGGCACGTGGTTCTGGTGTGTCTGAGAGCTGGTTCCGGCATGTCCGGCAGATGATTCCGGAGTGTCCGCCAAGTGGTTCTGGCATACCCGGCTGGTGATTTGGGCATGTCAGGTAGGTGGTTCCGGCGAGTCGAGCAGGTGGCTCCGGCGTGCTCGGCAGGTTGTTCAGACGGGTCTGGCAGGTGTTTTCCGTCTGTTCGGAGTGTGGTTCCAGCATCTCATGCACATGGTTCTGGCACGTCTGAGATGTGGTTCCGCCGGCCCGACAGGTGTTTCCACAGTGTCCGCCAAGTGGTACTGGCGTAGTTGGCAGGTGATTTTGGCATGACCGGCAGGTGGTTCCAGCAAGCCCGGCAGGTGATTCCGAAGTGTTCCCCAACTGGTTGTGGCGTAGCCGGCAGGTGATTTTTGCGTGTCCGGCAGGTGGTTCTGGCGAGTCGAGCAGGTGGTTCCGGCGTGCTCGGCAGGTGCTTCCGGGGTCATTGGCACGTGGTTCTGGCATATCTGAGAGGTGGTTCCGGCATGCCCGGCAAGTGATTCCGGAGCTGTTCGCCAAGTGGTTCTGGCATAGCCGGCAGGTGATTTTGGCATGTCCGGCAGGTGGTTCAGGCGAGTTGAGCAGGTGGTTGCGACGTGCTCGGCAGGTGCTTCCGGCGTCTCCGGCACGTGTTTCTGGCACATCTGACAGGTGGTTCCGGCATGCCCGAAAGGTGATTCCGTGTCTGTCCGGTAGGTGGTTCCGGCGTGCACGGCACGTGGTTCTGGTACGTCTCAGAGGTGGTTGCGTATGCCCAACAGGTGATTCCGGACTGTCCGCCACGTGCTTCTGGCACGTCTGAGAGGTGGTTCCAACATGCCCGGCAGGTCATTTCGGAGAGTCGTCCAAGTGGTTCTGGCGTAGCCCGCAGGTGATTTTGGCGTGTCCGGCAGGTGGTTCCGCCGTGCTCGGCAGGTGGTTCAGGCATGGCCGTCACGTGGTTCCAGTCTGTCCAGGACGTGTTTCCAGCTTCTCCGGCAGGTGGTTCTGGTACGTCTGAGAGGTGGTTCCGCCATGGCTGGCAGGTGATCCCGGACTGTCCCCCAGGTGGTTCTGGCATAGCCAGCAGTTGATATTGGCCTGTCCGGCAGGTGGTTCCAGCGAGTCGAACAGGTGGCTCCGGCGTTCTCGGCAGGTGGTTCCGGTCTGTCCGGTAGGTGTTTCCGGCGTGTCTGGCACGTGCTTCCGGCACGTCTGAGAGGTGGTTCCGGCATGCGTGCGAAGGTGGTTCTGGCATACCCGGCAGGTGATTTTGGCGTGTCCGGCAGGTGTTTCTGGCGAGTCGAGCAGGTGGCTCTGGCATGCTCGGCAGGTGCTTCCGGCGTCTCCGGCACTTGGTTCTGGTGTGTCTGAGAGCTGGTTCCGGCATGTCCGGCAGATGATTCCGGAGTGTCCGCCAAGTGGTTCTGGCATACCCAGCAGGTGATTTTGGCGTGTCAGGGAGGTGGTACCGGTGAGTCGAGCAGGTGGTTCCGGCGTGCTCAGCAGGTGGTTCAGGCGGTTCTGGCAGGTGGTATCCGTCTGTTCGGGGTGTGGTTCCAGCATCTCATGAACACGTTTCTGGCACGTCTGAGATGTGGTTCCAGCCGGCCCGACAGGTGTTTCCACAGTGTCCGCCAAGTGGTACTGGCGTAGTTGGCAGGTGATTTTGGCATGACCGGCAGGTGGTTCCAGCAAGCCCGGCAGGTGATTCCGAAGTGTTCCCCAACTGGTTGTGGCGTAGCCGGCAGGTGATTTTTGCGTGATCGGCAGGTGGCTCTGGCGACTCGAGCAGGTGGTTCCTGCGTGCTCGGCTGGTGCTTCGGGGGTCATTGGCACGGGGTTCTGGCATGTCTGAGAGGTGGTTCCTGCATTCCCGGCAAGTGATTCCGGAGTGTTCGCCAAGTGGGTCTGGCATAGTCGGCAGGAGATTTTGGCAGGTCCGGCAGGTGGTTCACGCGAGTTGAGCAGGTGGTTCCAACGTGCTTGGCAGGTGCTTCCGGCGTCTCCGGCACGTGTTTCTGGCACATCTGACAGGTGGTTCCGGCATGACCGAAAGGTGATTCTGGTCTGTCTGGTAGGAGGTTCCAGCCAGCACGGCATGTGGTTCTGGTACGTCTCAGAGGTGGTTGCGCATGCCCAACAGGTGATTCCGGACTGTCCGCCACATGGTTCTGGCACGTCTGAGAGGTGGTTCCGGCATGCCCGGCAGGTCATCCCAGAGAGTCCTCCAAGTGGTTCTGGCATAACTCGCAGGTGATTTTGGCGTGTCTGGCAGGTTGTTCCGTTGTGCTTGGCAGGTGGTTCAGGCTTGGCCGGCAGGTGGTTCCAGACTGTCCAGGACCTGTTTCCAGCTTCTCCTGCAGGTGGTTCTGGTACGTCTGAGAGGGGGATCCACCATGGCTGGCAGGCGATTCCGGACCGTCCCCCAGGTGGTTCTGGCATAGCCAGCAGTTGATATTGGCCTGTCCGGCAGGTGGTTCCAGCGAGTCGAACAGGTGGCTCCGGCGTGCTCGGCAGGTGGTTCCGGTCTGTCCGGTAGGTGATTCCGGCGTGTCCGGCACGTGCTTCCGGCACGTCTGTGAGGTGGTTCCGGCATGCGCGACAGGTGATTTCGGAGTGTCTGCCAGGTGGTTCTGGCGTAGCCGGCAGGTGATTTTGGCGTGTCCGGCAGGTGTTTCTGGCGAGTCGAGCAGGTGGCTCCGGCATGCTCGGCAGGTGCTTCCGGCGTCTCCGGCACGTGGTTCTGGTGTGTCTGAGAGCTGGTTCCGGCATGTCCGGCAGATGATTCCGGAGTGTCCGCCAAGTGGTTCTGGCATACCCGGCTGGTGATTTGGGCATGTCTGGTAGGTGGTTCCGGCGAGTCGAGCAGGTGGCTCCGGCGTGCTCGGCAGGTTGTTCAGACGGGTCTGGCAGGTGTTTTCCGTCTGTTCGGAGTGTGGTTCCAGCATCTCATGCACATGGTTCTGGCGCGTCTGAGATGTGGTTCCGCCAGGCCCGACAGGTGTTTCCACAGTGTCCGCCAAGTGGTACTGGCGTAGTTGGCAGGTGATTTTGGCATGACCGGCAGGTGGTTCCAGCAAGCCCAGCAGGTGATTCCGAAGTGTTCCCCAACTGGTTGTGGCGTATCCGGCAGGTGATTTTTGCGTGTCCGGCAGGTGGTTGTGGCGAGTCGAGCAGGTGGTTCCGGCATGCTCGGCAGGTGCTTCCGGGGTCATTGGCACGTGGTTCTGGCATATCTGAGAGGTGGTTCCGGCATGCCCGGCAGGTGATTCCGGACTGTTCGCCAAGTGTTTCCGGCGTAGCCGGCAGGTGATTTTGCATGTCCAGCGGTCGCTCCTGCGGGTCGAGCCGGTGGTTCCGGCGTGTCCGGCAGGTGGTTCCGGTCTGTCCGGCAGGTGGTTCTGTGGTGTCCGGCACGAGGTTCAGTCTGAGAGGCTATGCCGGCATGCCCCTCACGTGATTCCCGCTTGTCCCCGAAGTGGTGCTGGTGTAGCGGGCAGGTGATTTTGGCGTGTCCGGCAGGTGGTTCAGGCGAGTTGAGCAGGTGGTTGCGACGTGCTCGGAAGGTGCTTCCGGCGTCTCCGGCACGTGTTTCTGGCACATCTGACAGGTGGTTCCGGCATGCCCAAAAGTTGATTCTGGTCTGTCCGGTAGGTGATTCCGGCGTGCACGTCACGTGGTTCTGGTACGTGTCAGAGGTGGTTGCGTATGCCCAACAGGTGATTCCGGACTGTCCGCCACGTGCTTCTGGCACGTCTGAGAGGTGGTTCCAACATGCCCGGCAGGTCATCCCAGAGAGTCCTCCAAGTGGTTCTGGCATAACATGCAGGTGATTTTGGCGTGTCTGGCAGGTTGTTCCGTTGTGCTTGGCAGGTGGTTCAGGCTTGGCCGGCAGGTGGTTCCAGACTGTCCAGGACGTGTTTCCAGCTTCTCCGGCAGGTGGTTCTGGTACGTCTGAGAGGTGGTTCCGCCATGGTGGGCAGGTGATTCCGGACCGTCCCCCAGGTGGTTCTGGCATAGCCAGCATTTGATATTGGCCTGTCCGGCAGGTGGTTCCAGCGATTCGAACAGGTGGCTCCAGCGTGCTCGGCAGGTGGTTCCGGTCTGTCCGGTAGGTGATTCCGGCGTGTCCGGCACGTGCTTCCGGCACGTCTGAGAGGTAGTTCCGGCATGCGCGACAGGTGATTTCGGAGTGTCCGCCAGGTGGTTCTGGCGTACCCGGCAGGTGATTTTGGCGTGTCCGGCAGGTGTTTCTGGCGAGTCGAGCAGGTGGCTCCGGCATGCTCGGCAGGTGATTCCGGCGTCTCCGGCACTTGGTTCTGGTGTGTCTGAGAGCTGGTTCCGGCATGTCCGGCAGATGATTCCGGAGTGTCCGCCAAGTGGTACTGGCGTAGTTGTCAGGTGATTTTGGCATGACCGGCAGGTGGTTCCAGCAAGCCCGGCAGGTGATTCCGAAGTGTTCCCCAACTGGTTCTGGCGTAGCCGGCAGGTGATTTTTTCGTGTCCGGCAGGTGGTTCTGGCGAGTCGAGCAGGTGGTTCCGGCGTGCTCGGCAGGTGCTTCCGGGGTCATTGGCACGTGGTTCTGGCATATCTGAGAGGTGGTTCCGGCATGCCCGGCAGGTGATTCCGGAGTGTTCGCCAAGTGTTTCCGGCGTAGCCGGCAGGTGATTTTGCACGTCCAGCGGTCGTTCCGGCGGGTCGAGCCGGTGGTTCCGGCGTGTCCGGCAGGTGGTTCCGGTCTGTCCGGCAGGTGGTTCTGTGGTGTCCGGCACGAGGTTCAGTCTGAGAGGCTGTGCCGGCATGCCCCTCACGTGATTCCGGCTTGTCCCCGAAGTGGTGCTGGTGTAGCGGGCAGGTGATTTTGGCGTGTACGGCAGGTGGTTCAGGCGAGTTGAGCAGGTGGTTGCGACGTGCTCGGCAGGTGCTTCCGGCGTCTCCGGCACGTGTTTCTGGCACATCTGACTGGTGGTTCCGGCATGCCCAAAAGTTGATTCCGGTCTGTCCGGTAGGTGGTTCCGGCGTGCACGGCACGTGGTTCTGGTACGTCTCAGAGGTGGCTGCGTATGCCCAACAGGTGATTCCGGACTGTCCGCCACGTGCTTCTGGCACGTCTGAGAGGTGCTTCCAACATGCCAGGCAGGTCATTTCGGAGAGTCGTGCAAGTGGTTCTGGCGTAGCCCGCAGGTGATTTTGGCGTGTCCGGCAGGTGGTTCCGCCGTGCTCGGCAGGTGGTTCAGGCATGGCCGTCACGTGGTTCCAGTCTGTCCAGGACGTGTTTCCAGCTTCTCCAGCAGGTGGTTCTGGTACGTCTGAGAGGTGGTTCCGCCATGGCTGGCAGGTGATCCCGGACTGTCCCCCAGGAGGTTCTGGCATAGCCAGCAGTTGATATTGGCCTGTCCGGCAGGTGGTTCCAGCGAGTCGAACAGGTGGCTCCGGCGTTCTTGCCAGGTGGTTCCGGTCTGTCCGGTAGGTGTTTCCGGCATGTCTGGCACGTGCTTCCGGCACGTCTGAGAGGTGGTTCCGGCATGCGTGGAAGGTGGTTCTGGCATATCCGGCAGGTGATTTTGGCGTGTCCGGCAGGTGTTTCTGGCGAGTCGAGCAGGTGGCTCCGGCATGCTAGGCAGGTGCTTCCGGCGTCTCCGGCACTTGGTTCTGGTGTGTCTGAGAGCTGGTTCCGGCATGTCCGGCAGATGATTCCGGAGTGTCCGCCAAGTGGTTCTGGCATACCCAGCAGGTGATTTTGGCGTGTCAGGGAGGTGGTACCGGTGAGTCGAGCAGGTGGTTCCGGCGTGCTCAGCAGGTGGTTCAGGCGGTTCTGGCAGGTGGTATCCGTCTGTTCGGGGTGTGGTTCCAGCATCTCATGAACACGTTTCTGGCACGTCTGAGATGTGGTTCCAGCCGGCCCGACAGGTGTTTCCGCAGTGTCCGTCAAGCGGTTCTGGCGTAGTTGGCAGGTGATTTTGGCATGACTGGCAGGTGGTTCCAGCAAGCCTGGCAGGTGATTCCAAAGTGTTCCCCAACTGGTTGTGGCGTAGCCGGCAGGTGATTTTTGCGTGATCGGCAGGTGGTTCTGGCGAGTCGAGCAGGTGGTTCCGGCGTGCTCGGCAGGTGCTTCCGGGGTCATTGGCACGGGGTTCTGGCATGTCTGAGAGGTGGTTCCTGCATGCCCGGCAAGTGATTCCGGAGTGTTCGCCAAGTGGTTCTGGCATAGTCGGCAGGTGATTTTGGCATGTCCGGCAGGTGGTTCAGGCGAGTTGAGCAGGCGGTTCCAACGTGCTTGGCAGGTGCTTCCGGCGTCTCCGGCACGTGTTTCTGGCACATCTGACAGGTGGTTCCGGCATGCCCGAAAGGTGATTCCGTTCTGTCCGGTAGGTGGTTCCAGCCTGCACGGCATGTGGTTCTGGTACGTCTCAGAGGTGGTTGCGCATGCCCAACAGGTGATTCCGGACTGTCCGCCACATGGTTCTGGCACGTCTGAGAGGTGGTTCCGGCATGCCCGGCAGGTCATCCCAGAGAGTCCTCCAAGTGGTTCTGGCATAACACGCAGGTGATTTCGGCGTGTCTGGCAGGTTGTTCCGTTGTGCTTGGCAGGTGGTTCAGGCTTGGCCGGCAGGTGGTTCCAGACTGTCCAGGACGTGTTTCCAGCTTCTCCGGCAGGTGGTTCTGGTACGTCTGAGAGGTGGTTCCGCCATGGCGGGCAGGTGATTCCGGACCGTCCCCCAGGTGGTTCTGGCATAGCCAGCATTTGATATTGGCCTGTCAGGCAGGTGGTTCCAGCGAGTCGAACAGGTGGCTCCGGCGTGCTCGGCAGGTGGTTCCAGTCTGTCCGGTAGGTGTTTCCGGCGTGTCCGGCACGTGCTTCCGGCACGTCTGAGAGGTGGTTCCGGCATGCGCGACAGGTGGTTTCGGAGTGTCCGCCAGGTGGTTCTGGCGTACCCGGCAGGTGATTTTGGCGTGTCCGGCAGGTGTTTCTGGCGAGTCGAGCAGGTGTTTCCGGCGTGCTCGGCAGGTGCTTCCGGGGTCATTGGCACGTGGTTCTGGCATATCTGAGAGGTGGTTCCGGCATGCCCGGCAGGTGATTCCGGTGTGTTCGCCAAGTGTTTCCGGCGTAGCCGGCAGGTGATTTTGCACGTCCAGCGGTCGTTCCGGCGGGTCGAGCCGGTTGTTCCGGCGTGTCCGGCAGGTGGTTCCGGTCTGTCCGGCAGGTGGTTCTGTGGTGTCCGGCACGAGGTTCAGTCTGAGAGGCTGTGCCGGCATGCCCCTCACGTGATTCCGGCTTGTCCCCGAAGTGGTGCTGGTGTAGCGGGCAGGTGATTTTGGCGTGTCCGGCAGGTGGTTCAGGCGAGTTGAGCAGGTGGTTCCGGCGTGCTCGGCAGGTGCTTCCGGGGTCATTGGCACGGGGTTCTGGCATGTCTGAGAGGTGGTTCCTGCATGCCCGGCAAGTGATTCCGGAGTGTTCGCCAAGTGGTTCTGGCATAGTCGGCAGGTGATTTTGGCATGTCCGGCAGGTGGTTCAGGCGAGTTGAGCAGGCGGTTCCAACGTGCTTGGCAGGTGCTTCCGGCGTCTCCGGCACGTGTTTCTGGCACATCTGACAGGTGGTTCCGGCATGCCCGAAAGGTGATTCCGTTCTGTCCGGTAGGTGGTTCCAGCCTGCACGGCATGTGGTTCTGGTACGTCTCAGAGGTCGTTGCGCATGCCCAACAGGTGATTCCGGACTGTCCGCCACATGGTTCTGGCACGTCTGAGAGGTGGTTCCGGCATGCCCGGCAGGTCATCCCAGAGAGTCCTCCAAGTGGTTCTGGCATAACACGCAGGTGATTTCGGCGTGTCTGGCAGGTTGTTCCGTTGTGCTTGGCAGGTGGTTCAGGCTTGGCCGGCAGGTGGTTCCAGACTGTCCAGGACGTGTTTCCAGCTTCTCCGGCAGGTGGTTCTGGTACGTCTGAGAGGTGGTTCCGCCATGGCGGGCAGGTGATTCCGGACCGTCCCCCAGGTGGTTCTGGCATAGCCAGCATTTGATATTGGCCTGTCAGGCAGGTGGTTCCAGCGAGTCGAACAGGTGGCTCCGGCGTGCTCGGCAGGTGGTTCCGGTCTGTCCGGTAGGTGTTTCCGGCGTGTCCGGCACGTGCTTCCGGCACGTCTGAGAGGTGGTTCCGGCATGCGCGACAGGTGGTTTCGGAGTGTCCGCCAGGTGGTTCTGGCATACCCGGCAGGTGATTTTGGCGTGTCCGGCAGGTGTTTCTGGCGAGTCGAGCAGGTGGCTCTGGCATGCTCGGCAGGTGCTTCCGGCGTCTCCGGCACTTGGTTCTGGTGTGTCTGAGAGCTGGTTCCGGCATGTCCGGCAGATGATTCCGGAGTGTCCGCCAAGTGGTTCTGGCATACCCAGCAGGTGATTTTGGCGTGTCAGGGAGGTGGTACCGGTGAGTCGAGCAGGTGGTTCCGGCGTGCTCAGCAGGTGGTTCAGGCGGTTCTGGCAGGTGGTATCAGTCTGTTCGGGGTGTGGTTCCAGCATCTCATGAACACGTTTCTGGCACGTCTGAGATGTGGTTCCAGCCGGCCCGACAGGTGTTTCCACAGTGTCCGCCAAGTGGTACTGGCGTAGTTGGCAGGTGATTTTGGCATGACCGGCAGGTGGTTCCAGCAAGCCCGGCAGGTGATTCCGAAGTGTTCCCCAACTGGTTGTGGCGTAGCCAGCAGGTGATTTTTGCGTGATCGGCAGGTGGCTCTGGCGACTCGAGCAGGTGGTTCCTGCGTGCTCGGCTGGTGCTTCGGGGGTCATTGGCACGGGGTTCTGGCATGTCTGAGAGGTGGTTCCTGCATTCCCGGCAAGTGATTCCGGAGTGTTCGCCAAGTGGGTCTGGCATAGTCGGCAGGAGATTTTGGCAGGTCCGGCAGGTGGTTCACGCGAGTTGAGCAGGTGGTTCCAACGTGCTTGGCAGGTGCTTCCGGCGTCTCCGGCACGTGTTTCTGGCACATCTGACAGGTGGTTCCGGCATGACCGAAAGGTGATTCTGGTCTGTCTGGTAGGAGGTTCCAGCCAGCACGGCATGTGGTTCTGGTACGTCTCAGAGGTGGTTGCGCATGCCCAACAGGTGATTCCGGACTGTCCGCCACATGGTTCTGGCACTTCTGAGAGGTGGTTCCGGCATGCCCGGCAGGTCATCCCAGAGAGTCCTCCAAGTGGTTCTGGCATAACTCGCAGGTGATTTTGGCGTGTCTGGCAGGTTGTTCCGTTGTGCTTGGCAGGTGGTTCAGGCTTGGCCGGCAGGTGGTTCCAGACTGTCCAGGACCTGTTTCCAGCTTCTCCTGCAGGTGGTTCTGGTACGTCTGAGAGGGGGATCCACCATGGCTGGCAGGCGATTCCGGACCGTCCCCCAGGTGGTTCTGGCATAGCCAGCAGTTGATATTGGCCTGTCCGGCAGGTGGTTCCAGCGAGTCGAACAGGTGGCTCCGGCGTGCTCGGCAGGTGGTTCCGGTCTGTCCGGTAGGTGATTCCGGCGTGTCCGGCACGTGCTTCCGGCACGTCTGTGAGGTGGTTCCGGCATGCGCGACAGGTGATTTCGGAGTGTCTGCCAGGTGGTTCTGGCGTAGCCGGCAGGTGATTTTGGCGTGTCCGGCAGGTGTTTCTGGCGAGTCGAGCAGGTGGCTCCGGCATGCTCGGCAGGTGCTTCCGGCGTCTCCGGCACGTGGTTCTGGTGTGTCTGAGAGCTGGTTCCGGCATGTCCGGCAGATGATTCCGGAGTGTCCGCCAAGTGGTTCTGGCATACCCGGCTGGTGATTTGGGCATGTCTGGTAGGTGGTTCCGGCGAGTCGAGCAGGTGGCTCCGGCGTGCTCGGCAGGTTGTTCAGACGGGTCTGGCAGGTGTTTTCCGTCTGTTCGGAGTGTGGTTCCAGCATCTCATGCACATGGTTCTGGCGCGTCTGAGATGTGGTTCCGCCAGGCCCGACAGGTGTTTCCACAGTGTCCGCCAAGTGGTACTGGCGTAGTTGGCAGGTGATTTTGGCATGACCGGCAGGTGGTTCCAGCAAGCCCGGCAGGTGATTCCGAAGTGTTCCCCAACTGGTTGTGGCGTATCCGGCAGGTGATTTTTGCGTGTCCGGCAGGTGGTTGTGGCGAGTCGAGCAGGTGGTTCCGGCATGCTCGGCAGGTGCTTCCGGGGTCATTGGCACGTGGTTCTGGCATATCTGAGAGGTGGTTCCGGCATGCCCGGCAGGTGATTCCGGACTGTTCGCCAAGTGTTTCCGGCGTAGCCGGCAGGTGATTTTGCATGTCCAGCGGTCGCTCCTGCGGGTCGAGCCGGTGATTCCGGCGTGTCCGGCACGTGCTTCCGGCACGTCTGAGAGGTGGTTCCGGCATGCGCGACAGGTGATTTCGGAGTGTCCGCCAGGTGGTTCTGGCGTACCCGGCAGGTGATTTTGGCGTGTCCGGCAGGTGTTTTTGGCGAGTCGAGCAGGTGGCTCCGGCATGCTCGGCAGGTGATTCCGGCGTCTCCGGCACTTGGTTCTGGTGTGTCTGAGAGCTGGTTCCGGCATGTCCGGCAGATGATTCCGGAGTGTCCGCCAAGTGGTACTGGCGTAGTTGTCAGGTGATTTTGGCATGACCGGCAGGTGGTTCCAGCAAGCCCGGCAGGTGATTCCGAAGTGTTCCCCAACTGGTTCTGGCGTAGCCGGCAGGTGATTTTTTCGTGTCCGGCAGGTGGTTCTGGCGAGTCGAGCAGGTGGTTCCGGCGTGCTCGGCAGGTGCTTCCGGGGTCATTGGCACGTGGTTCTGGCATATCTGAGAGGTGGTTCCGGCATGCCCGGCAGGTGATTCCGGAGTGTTCGCCAAGTGTTTCCGGCGTAGCCGGCAGGTGATTTTGCACGTCCAGCGGTCGTTCCGGCGGGTCGAGCCGGTGGTTCCGGCGTGTCCGGCAGGTGGTTCCGGTCTGTCCGGCAGGTGGTTCTGTGGTGTCCGGCACGAGGTTCAGTCTGAGAGGCTGTGCCGGCATGCCCCTCACGTGATTCCGGCTTGTCCCCGAAGTGGTGCTGGTGTAGCGGGCAGGTGATTTTGGCGTGTACGGCAGGTGGTTCAGGCGAGTTGAGCAGGTGGTTGCGACGTGCTCGGCAGGTGCTTCCGGCGTCTCCGGCACGTGTTTCTGGCACATCTGACAGGTGGTTCCGGCATGCCCAAAAGTTGATTCCGGTCTGTCCGGTAGGTGGTTCCGGCGTGCACGGCACGTGGTTCTGGTACGTCTCAGAGGTGGCTGCGTATGCCCAACAGGTGATTCCGGACTGTCCGCCACGTGCTTCTGGCACGTCTGAGAGGTGCTTCCAACATGCCAGGCAGGTCATTTCGGAGAGTCGTGCAAGTGGTTCTGGCGTAGCCCGCAGGTGATTTTGGCGTGTCCGGCAGGTGGTTCCGCCGTGCTCGGCAGGTGGTTCAGGCATGGCCGTCACGTGGTTCCAGTCTGTCCAGGACGTGTTTCCAGCTTCTCCAGCAGGTGGTTCTGGTACGTCTGAGAGGTGGTTCCGCCATGGCTGGCAGGTGATCCCGGACTGTCCCCCAAGAGGTTCTGGCATAGCCAGCAGTTGATATTGGCCTGTCCGGCAGGTGGTTCCAGCGAGTCGAACAGGTGGCTCCGGCGTTCTTGCCAGGTGGTTCCGGTCTGTCCGGTAGGTGTTTCCGGCATGTCTGGCACGTGCTTCCGGCACGTCTGAGAGGTGGTTCCGGCATGCGTGGAAGGTGGTTCTGGCATATCCGGCAGGTGAGTTTGGCGTGTCCGGCAGGTGTTTCTGGCGAGTCGAGCAGGTGGCTCCGGCATGCTAGGCAGGTGCTTCCGGCGTCTCCGGCACTTGGTTCTGGTGTGTCTGAGAGCTGGTTCCGGCATGTCCGGTAGATGATTCCGGAGTGTCCGCCAAGTGGTTCTGGCATACCCAGCAGGTGATTTTGGCGTGTCAGGGAGGTGGTACCGGTGAGTCGAGCAGGTGGTTCCGGCGTGCTCAGCAGGTGGTTCAGGCGGTTCTGGCAGGTGGTATCCGTCTGTTCGGGGTGTGGTTCCAGCATCTCATGAACACGTTTCTGGCACGTCTGAGATGTGGTTCCAGCCGGCCCGACAGGTGTTTCCGCAGTGTCCGTCAAGCGGTTCTGGCGTAGTTGGCAGGTGATTTTGGCATGACTGGCAGGTGGTTCCAGCAAGCCTGGCAGGTGATTCCAAAGTGTTCCCCAACTGGTTGTGGCGTAGCCGGCAGGTGATTTTTGCGTGATTGGCAGGTGGTTCTGGCGAGTCGAGCAGGTGGTTCCGGCGTGCTCGGCAGGTGCTTCCGGGGTCATTGGC
The DNA here is from genome assembly GCF_037783145.1 of Equus przewalskii. NCBI lineage: Eukaryota > Metazoa > Chordata > Mammalia > Perissodactyla > Equidae > Equus > Equus przewalskii. Next base: position 38,804 of record NW_027227274.1, on the reverse strand, counting down.
ACGTGGTTCTGGCATGTCTGAGAGGTGGTTCCTGCAAGCCCGGCAAGTGATTCCGGAGTGTTCGCCAAGTGGTTCTGGCATAGTCGGCAGGTGATTTTGGCATGTCCGGCAGGTGGTTCAGGCGAGTTGAGCAGGCGGTTCCAACGTGCTTGGCAGGTGCTTCCGGCGTCTCCGGCACGTGTTTCTGGCACATCTGACAGGTGGTTCCGGCATGCCCGAAAGGTGATTCCGTTCTGTCCGGTAGGTGGTTCCAGCCTGCACGGCATGTGGTTCTGGTACGTCTCAGAGGTGGTTGCGCATGCCCAACAGGTGATTCCGGACTGTCCGCCACATGGTTCTGGCACGTCTGAGAGGTGGTTCCGGCATTCCCGGCAGGTCATCCCAGAGAGTCCTCCAAGTGGTTCTGGCATAACACGCAGGTGATTTTGGCGTGTCTGGCAGGTTGTTCCGTTGTGCTTGGCAGGTGGTTCAGGCTTGGCCGGCAGGTGGTTCCAGACTGTCCAGGACGTGTTTCCAGCTTCTCCGGCAGGTGGTTCTGGTACGTCTGAGAGGTGGTTCCGCCATGGCGGGCAGGTGATTCCGGACCGTCCCCCAGGTGGTTCTGGCATAGCCAGCATTTGATATTGGCCTGTCAGGCAGGTGGTTCCAGCGAGTCGAACAGGTGGCTCCGGCGTGCTCGGCAGGTGGTTCCAGTCTGTCTGGTAGGTGTTTCCGGCGTGTCCGGCACGTGCTTCCGGCACGTCTGAGAGGTGGTTCCGGCATGCGCGACAGGTGGTTTCGGAGTGTCCGCCAGGTGGTTCTGGCGTACCCGGCAGGTGATTTTGGCGTGTCCGGCAGGTGTTTCTGGCGAGTCGAACAGGTGTTTCCGGCGTGCTCGGCAGGTGCTTCCGGGGTCATTGGCACGTGGTTCTGGCATATCTGAGAGGTGGTTCCGGCATGCCCGGCAGGTGATTCCGGTGTGTTCGCCAAGTGTTTCCGGCGTAGCCGGCAGGTGATTTTGCACGTCCAGCGGTCCTTCCGGCGGGTCGAGCCGGTTGTTCCGGCGTGTCCGGCAGGTGGTTCCGGTCTGTCCGGCAGGTGGTTCTGTGGTGTCCGGCACGAGGTTCAGTCTGAGAGGCTGTGCCGGCATGCCCCTCACGTGATTCCGGCTTGTCCCCGAAGTGGTGCTGGTGTAGCGGGCAGGTGATTTCGGCGTGTCCGGCAGGTGGTTCAGGCGAGTTGAGCAGGTGGTGGCGACGTGCTCGGCAGGTGCTTCCGGCGTCTCCGGCACGTGTTTCTGGCACATCTGACAGGTGGTTCCGGCATGCCCAAAAGTTGATTCCGGTCTGTCCGGTAGGTGGTTCCGGCGTGCACGGCACGTGGTTCTGGTACGTCTCAGAGGTGGCTGCGTATGCCCAACAGGTGATTCCGGACTGTCCGCCACGTGCTTCTGGCACGTCTGAGAGGTGCTTCCAACATGCCAGGCAGGTCATTTCGGAGAGTCGTCCAAGTGGTTCTGGCGTAGCCCGCAGGTGATTTTGGCGTGTCCGGCAGGTGGTTCCGCCGTGCTCGGCAGGTGGTTCAGGCATGGCCGTCACGTGGTTCCAGTCTGTCCAGGACGTGTTTCCAGCTTCTCCGGCAGGTGGTTCTGGTACGTCTGAGAGGTGGTTCCGCCATGGCTGGCAGGTGATCCCGGACTGTCCCCCAGGTGGTTCTGGCATAGCCAGCAGTTGATATTGGCCTGTCCGGCAGGTGGTTCCAGCGAGTCGAACAGGTGGCTCCGGCGTTCTTGGCAGGTGGTTCCGGTCTGTCCGGTAGGTGTTTCCGGCGTGTCTGGCACGTGCTTCCGGCACGTCTGAGAGGTGGTTCCGGCATGCGTGGAAGGTGGTTCTGGCATATCCGGCAGGTGATTTTGGCGTGTCCGGCAGGTGTTTCTGGCGAGTCGAGCAGGTGGCTCCGGCATGCTCGGCAGGTGCTTCCGGCGTCTCCGGCACGTGGTTCTGGTGTGTCTGAGAGCTGGTTCCGGCATGTCCGGCAGATGATTCCGGAGTGTCCCCCAAGTGGTTCTGGCATACCCGCCTGGTGATTTAGGCATGTGAGGTAGGTGGTTCCGGCGAGTCGAGCAGGTGGCTCCGGCGTGCTCGGCAGGTTGTTCAGACGGGTCTAGCAGGTGTTTTCCGTCCGTTCAGGGTGTGGTTCCAGCATCTCATGCACATGGTTCTGACACGTCTGAGATGTGGTTCCGGCCGGCCCGACAAGTGTTTCCACAGTGTCCGCCAAGTGGTACTGGCGTAGTTGGCAGGTGATTTTGGCGTAACCGGCAGCTGGTTCCAGTAAGCCCAGCAGGTGATTCCGAAGTGTTCCCCAACTTGTTGTGGCGTAGCCGGCAGGCGATTTTTGCGTGTCCGGAAGGTGGTTCTGGCGAGTCGAGCAGGTGTTTCCGGCGTGCTCGGCAGGTGCTTCCGGGGTCATTGGCACGTGGTTCTGGCATATCTGAGAGGTGGTTCCGGCATGCCCGGTAGGTGATTCCGGAGTGTTCGCCAAGTGTTTCCGGCGTAGCCGGCAGGTGATTTTGCACGTCCAGCGGTCGTTCGGGCGGGTCGAGCCGGTGGTTCCGTCGTGTCCGGCAGGTGGTTCCGGTCTGTCCGGCAGGTGGTTCTGTGGTGTCCGGCACGAGGTTCAGTCTGAGAGGCTGTGCCGGCATGCCCCTCACGTGATTCCGGCTTGTCCCCGAAGTGGTGCTGGTGTAGCGGGCAGGTGATTTTGGCGTGTCCGGCAGGTGGTTCAGGCGAGTTGAGCAGGCGGTTCCAACGTGCTTGGCAGGTGCTTCCGGCGTCTCCGGCACGTGATTCTGGCACATCTGACAGGTGGTTCCGGCATGCCCGAAAGGTGATTCCGGTCTGTCCGGTAGGTGGTTCCAGCCTGCACGGCATGTGGTTCTGGTACGTCTCAGAGGTGGTTGCGCATGCCCAACAGGTGATTCCGGACTGTCCGCCACATGGTTCTGGCACGTCTGAGAGGTGGTTCCGGCATTCCCGGCAGGTCATCCCAGAGAGTCCTCCAAGTGGTTCTGGCATAACACGCAGGTGATTTCGGCGTGTCTGGCAGGTTGTTCCGTTGTGCTTGGCAGGTGGTTCAGGCTTGGCCGGCAGGTGGTTCCAGACTGTCCAGGACGTGTTTCCAGCTTCTCCGGCAGGTGGTTCTGGTACGTCTGAGAGGTGGTTCCGCCATGGCTGGCAGGTGATTCCGGACCGTCCCCCAGGTGGTTCCGGCATAGCCAGCAGTTGATATTGTCCTGTCAGGCAGGTGGTTCCAGCGAGTCGAACAGGTGGCTCCGGCGTGCTCGGCAGGTGGTTCCGGTCTGTCCGGTAGGTGATTCCGGCGTGTCCGGCACGTGCTTCCGGCACGTCTGAGAGGTGGTTCCGGCATGCGCGACAGGTGATTTCGGAGTGTCCGCCAGGTGGTTCTGGCGTACCCGGCAGGTGATTTTGGCGTGTCCGGCAGGTGTTTCTGGCGAGTCGAGCAGGTGGCTCCGGCATGCTCGGCAGGTGCTTCCGGCGTCTCCGGCACGTGGTTCTGGTGTGTCTGAGAGCTGGTTCCGGCATGTCCGGCAGATGATTCCCGAGTGTCCCCCAAGTGGTTCTGGCATACCCGCCTGGTGATTTGGGCATGTCAGGTAGGTGGTTCCTGCGAGTCGAGCAGGTGGCTCCGGCGTGCTCGGCAGGTTGTTCAGACGGGTCTAGCAGGTGTTTTCCGTCTGTTCGGGGTGTGGTTCCAGCATCTCATGCACATGGTTCTGACACGTCTGAGATGTGGTTCCGGCCGGCCCGACAAGTGTTTCCACAGTGTCCGCCAAGTGGTACTGGCGTAGTTGGCAGGTGATTTTGGCGTGACCGGCAGCTGGTTCCAGCAAGCCCGGCAGGTGATTCCGAAGTGTTCCCCAACTTGTTGTGGCGTAACCGGCAGGTGATTTTTGCGTGTCCGGAAGGTGGTTCTGGCGAGTCGAGCAGGTGTTTCCGGCGTGCTCGGCAGGTGCTTCCGGGGTCATTGCCACGTGGTTCTGGCATATCTGAGAGGTGGTTCCGGCATGCCCGGCAGGTGATTCCGGAGTGTTCGCCAAGTGTTTCCGGCGTAGCCGGCAGGTGATTTTGGCGTGTCCGGCAGGTGTTTCTGGCGAGTCGAGCAGGTGGCTCCGGCATGCTCGGCAGGTGCTTCCGGCGTCTCCGGCACTTGGTTCTGGTGTGTCTGAGAGCTGGTTCCGGCATGTCCGGCAGATGATTCCGGAGTGTCCGCCAAGTGGTTCTGGCATACCCAGCAGGTGATTTTGGCGTGTCAGGGAGGTGGTACCGGTGAGTCGAGCAGGTGGTTCCGGCGTGCTCAGCAGGTGGTTCAGGCGGTTCTGGCAGGTGGTATCCGTCTGTTCGGGGTGTGGTTCCAGCATCTCATGAACACGTTTCTGGCACGTCTGAGATGTGGTTCCAGCCGGCCCGACAGGTGTTTCCGCAGTGTCCGTCAAGCGGTTCTGGCGTAGTTGGCAGGTGATTTTGGCATGACTGGCAGGTGGTTCCAGCAAGCCTGGCAGGTGATTCCAAAGTGTTCCCCAACTGGTTGTGGCGTAGCCGGCAGGTGATTTTTGCGTGATCGGCAGGTGGTTCTGGCGAGTCGAGCAGGTGGTTCCGGCGTGCTCGGCAGGTGCTTCCGGGGTCATTGGCACGTGGTTCTGGCATGTCTGAGAGGTGGTTCCTGCAAGCCCGGCAAGTGATTCCGGAGTGTTCGCCAAGTGGTTCTGGCATAGTCGGCAGGTGATTTTGGCATGTCCGGCAGGTGGTTCAGGCGAGTTGAGCAGGCGGTTCCAACGTGCTTGGCAGGTGCTTCCGGCGTCTCCGGCACGTGTTTCTGGCACATCTGACAGGTGGTTCCGGCATGCCCGAAAGGTGATTCCGTTCTGTCCGGTAGGTGGTTCCAGCCTGCACGGCATGTGGTTCTGGTACGTCTCAGAGGTGGTTGCGCATGCCCAACAGGTGATTCCGGACTGTCCGCCACATGGTTCTGGCACGTCTGAGAGGTGGTTCCGGCATTCCCGGCAGGTCATCCCAGAGAGTCCTCCAAGTGGTTCTGGCATAACACGCAGGTGATTTCGGCGTGTCTGGCAGGTTGTTCCGTTGTGCTTGGCAGGTGGTTCAGGCTTGGCCGGCAGGTGGTTCCAGACTGTCCAGGACGTGTTTCCAGCTTCTCCGGCAGGTGGTTCTGGTACGTCTGAGAGGTGGTTCCGCCATGGCGGGCAGGTGATTCCGGACCGTCCCCCAGGTGGTTCTGGCATAGCCAGCATTTGATATTGGCCTGTCAGGCAGGTGGTTCCAGCGAGTCGAACAGGTGGCTCCGGCGTGCTCGGCAGGTGGTTCCAGTCTGTCCGGTAGGTGTTTCCGGCGTGTCCGGCACGTGCTTCCGGCACGTCTGAGAGGTGGTTCCGGCATGCGCGACAGGTGGTTTCGGAGTGTCCGCCAGGTGGTTCTGGCGTACCCGGCAGGTGATTTTGGCGTGTCCGGCAGGTGTTTCTGGCGAGTCGAACAGGTGTTTCCGGCGTGCTCGGCAGGTGCTTCCGGGGTCATTGGCACGTGGTTCTGGCATATCTGAGAGGTGGTTCCGGCATGCCCGGCAGGTGATTCCGGTGTGTTCGCCAAGTGTTTCCGGCGTAGCCGGCAGGTGATTTTGCACGTCCAGTGGTCCTTCCGGCGGGTCGAGCCGGTTGTTCCGGCGTGTCCGGCAGGTGGTTCCGGTCTGTCCGGCAGGTGGTTCTGTGGTGTCCGGCACGAGGTTCAGTCTGAGAGGCTGTGCCGGCATGCCCCTCACGTGATTCCGGCTTGTCCCCGAAGTGGTGCTGGTGTAGCGGGCAGGTGATTTCGGCGTGTCCGGCAGGTGGTTCAGGCGAGTTGAGCAGGTGGTGGCGACGTGCTCGGCAGGTGCTTCCGGCGTCTCCGGCACGTGTTTCTGGCACATCTGACTGGTGGTTCCGGCATGCCCAAAAGTTGATTCCGGTCTGTCCGGTAGGTGGTTCCGGCGTGCACGGCACGTGGCTCTGGTACGTCTCAGAGGTGGCTGCGTATGCCCAACAGGTGATTCCGGACTGTCCGCCACGTGCTTCTGGCACGTGTGAGAGGTGCTTCCAACATGCCCGGCAGGTCATTTCGGAGAGTCGTCCAAGTGGTTCTGGCGTAGCCCGCAGGTGATTTTGGCGTGTCCGGCAGGTGGTTCCGCCGTGCTCGGCAGGTGGTTCAGGCATGGCCGTCACGTGGTTCCAGTCTGTCCAGGACGTGTTTCCAGCTTCTCCGGCAGGTGGTTCTGGTACGTCTGAGAGGTGGTTCCGCCATGGCTGGCAGGTGATCCCGGACTGTCCCCCAGGTGGTTCTGGCATAGCCAGCAGTTGATATTGGCCTGTCCGGCAGGTGGTTCCAGCGAGTCGAACAGGTGGCTCCGGCGTTCTTGGCAGGTGGTTCCGGTCTGTCCGGTAGGTGTTTCCGGCGTGTCTGGCACGTGCTTCCGGCACGTCTGAGAGGTGGTTCCGGCATGCGTGGAAGGTGGTTCTGGCATATCCGGCAGGTGATTTTGGCGTGTCCGGCAGGTGCTTCCGGCACGTCTGAGAGGTGGTTCCGGCATGCGCGACAGGTGATTTCGGAGTGTCCGCCAGGTGGTTCTGGCGTACCCGGCAGGTGATTTTGGCGTGTCCGGCAGGTGTTTCTGGCGAGTCGAGCAGGTGGCTCCGGCATGCTCGGCAGGTGCTTCCGGCGTCTCCGGCACGTGGTTCTGGTGTGTCTGAGAGCTGGTTCCGGCATGTCCGGCAGATGATTCCCGAGTGTCCCCCAAGTGGTTCTGGCATACCCGCCAGGTGATTTGGGCATGTCAGGTAGGTGGTTCCTGCGAGTCGAGCAGGTGGCTCCGGCGTGCTCGGCAGGTTGTTCAGACGGGTCTAGCAGGTGTTTTCCGTCTGTTCGGGGTGTGGTTCCAGCATCTCATGCACATGGTTCTGACACGTCTGAGATGTGGTTCCGGCCGGCCCGACAAGTGTTTCCACAGTGTCCGCCAAGTGGTACTGGCGTAGTTGGCAGGTGATTTTGGCGTGACCGGCAGCTGGTTCCAGCAAGCCCGGCAGGTGATTCCGAAGTGTTCCCCAACTTGTTGTGGTGTAACCGGCAGGCGATTTTTGCGTGTCCGGAAGGTGGTTCTGGCGAGTCGAGCAGGTGTTTCCGGCGTGCTCGGCAGGTGCTTCCGGGGTCATTGGCACGTGGTTCTGGCATATCTGAGAGGTGGTTCCGGCATGCCCGGCAGGTGATTCCGGAGTGTTCGCCAAGTGTTTCCGGCGTAGCCGGCAGGTGATTTTGCACGTCCAGCGGTCGTTCGGGCGGGTCGAGCCGGTGGTTCCGTCGTGTCCGGCAGGTGGTTCCGGTCTGTCCTGCAGGTGGTTCTGTGGTGTCCGGCACGAGGTTCAGTCTGAGAGGCTGTGCCGGCATGCCCCTCACGTGATTCCGGCTTGTCCCCGAAGTGGTGCTGGTGTAGCGGGCAGGTGATTTTGGCGTGTCCGGCAGGTGGTTCAGGCGAGTTGAGCAGGTGCTTGCGACGTGCTCGGCAGGTGCTTCCGGCGTCTCCGGCACGTGTTTCTGGCACATCTGACTGGTGGTTCCGGCATGCCCAAAAGTTGATTCCGGTCTGTCCGGTAGGTGGTTCCGGCGTGCACGGCACGTGGTTCTGGTACGTGTCAGAGGTGGTTGCGTATGCCCAACAGGTGATTCCAGCGTGTCCACCACGTGCTTCTGGCACGTCTGAGAGGTGGTTCCAACATGCCCGGCAGGTCATTTCGGAGAGTCGTCCAAGTGGTTCTGGCGTAGCCCGCAGGTGATTTTGGCGTGTCCGGCAGGTGGTTCCGCCGTGCTCGGCAGGTGGTTCAGGCATGGCCGTCACGTGGTTCCAGTCTGTCCAGGACGTGTTTCCAGCTTCTCCGGCAGGTGGTTCTGGTACGTCTGAGAGGTGGTTCCGCCATGGCTGGCAGGTGATCCCGGACTGTCCCCCAGGTGGTTCTGGCATAGCCAGCAGTTGATACTGGCCTGTCCGGCAGGTGGTTCCAGCGAGTCAAACAGGTGGCTCCGGCGTGCTCGGCAGGTGGTTCCGGTCTGTCCGGTAGGTGTTTCCGGCGTGTCCGGCACGTGCTTCCGGCACGTCTGAGAGGTGGTTCCGGCATGCCCGGCAAGTGATTCCGGAGTGTTCGCCAAGTGGTTCTGGCATAGTCGGCAGGTGATTTTGGCATGTCCGGCAGGTGGTTCTGGCCAGTCGAGCAGGTGGTTCCGGCGTGCTCGGCAGGTGCTTCCGGGGTCATTGGCACGGTGTTCTGGCATATTTGAGAGGTGGTTCCGGCATGCTCGGCAGGTGCTTCCGGCGTCTCCGGCACGTGGTTCTGGTGTGTCTGAGAGCTGGTTCCGGCATGTCCGGCAGATGATTCCGGAGTGTCCGCCAAGTGGTTCTGGCATACCCGGCTGGTGATTTGGGCATGTCAGGTAGGTGGTTCCGGCGAGTCGAGCAGGTGGCTCCGGCGTGCTCGGCAGGTTGTTCAGACGGGTCTGGCAGGTGTTTTCCGTCTGTTCGGGGTGTGGTTCCAGCATCTCATGCACATGGTTCTGGCACGTCTGAGATGTGGTTCCGGCCGGCCCGACAGGTGTTTCCACAGTGTCCGCCAAGTGGTACTGGCTTAGTTGGCAGGTGATTTTGGCATGACCGGCAGGTGGTTCCAGCAAGCCCGGCAGGTGATTCCGAAGTGTTCCCCAACTGGTTGTGGCGTAGCCGGCAGGTGATTTTTGCGTGTCCGGCAGGTGTTTCTGGCGAGTCGAGCAGGTGGCTCCGGCATGCTAGGCAGGTGCTTCCGGCGTCTCCGGCACTTGGTTCTGGTGTGTCTGAGAGCTGGTTCCGGCATCTCCGGCAGATGATTCCGGAGTGTCCGCCAAGTTGTTCTGGCATACCCAGCAGGTGATTTTGGCGTGTCAGGGAGGTGGTACCGGTGAGTCGAGCAGGTGGTTCCGGCGTGCTCAGCAGGTGGTTCAGGCGGTTCTGGCAGGTGGTATCCGTCTGTTCGGGGTGTGGTTCCAGCATCTCATGAACACGTTTCTGGCACGTCTGAGATGTGGTTCCAGCCGGCCCGACAGGTGTTTCCGCAGTGTCCGCCAAGCGGTTCTGGCGTAGTTGGCAGGTGATTTTGGCATGACTGGCAGGTGGTTCCAGCAAGCCTGGCAGGTGATTCCAAAGTGTTCCCCAACTGGTTGTGGCGTAGCCGGCAGGTGATTTTTGCGTGATCGGCAGGTGGTTCTGGCGAGTCGAGCAGGTGGTTCCGGCGTGCTCGGCAGGTGCTTCCCTGGTCATTGGCACGGGGTTCTGGCATGTCTGAGAGGTGGTTCCTGCATGCCCGGCAAGTGATTCCGGAGTGTTCGCCAAGTGGTTCTGGCATAGTCGGCAGGTGATTTTGGCATGTCCGGCAGGTGGTTCAGGCGAGTTGAGCAGGCGGTTCCAACGTGCTTGGCAGGTGCTTCCGGCGTCTCCGGCACGTGTTTCTGGCACATCTGACAGGTGGTTCCGGCATGCCCGAAAGGTGATTCCGTTCTGTCCGGTAGGTGGTTCCAGCCTGCACGGCATGTGGTTCTGGTACGTCTCAGAGGTGGTTGCGCATGCCCAACAGGTGATTCCGGACTGTCCGCCACATGGTTCTGGCACGTCTGAGAGGTGGTTCCGGCATTCCCGGCAGGTCATCCCAGAGAGTCCTCCAAGTGGTTCTGGCATAACACGCAGGTGATTTCGGCGTGTCTGGCAGGTTGTTCCGTTGTGCTTGGCAGGTGGTTCAGGCTTGGCCGGCAGGTGGTTCCAGACTGTCCAGGACGTGTTTCCAGCTTCTCCGGCAGGTGGTTCTGGTACGTCTGAGAGGTGGTTCCGCCATGGCGGGCAGGTGATTCCGGACCGTCCCCCAGGTGGTTCTGGCATAGCCAGCATTTGATATTGGCCTGTCAGGCAGGTGGTTCCAGCGAGTCGAACAGGTGGCTCCGGCGTGCTCGGCAGGTGGTTCCGGTCTGTCCGGTAGGTGTTTCCGGCGTGTCCGGCATGTGCTTCCGGCACGTCTGAGAGGTGGTTCCGGCAAGCGCGACAGGTGGTTTCGGAGTGTCCGCCAGGTGGTTCTGGCGTACCCGGCAGGTGATTTTGGCGTGTCCGGCAGGTGTTTCTGGCGAGTCGAGCAGGTGGCTCCGGCATGCTCGGCAGGTGCTTCCGGCGTCTCCGGCACGTGGTTCTGGTGTGTCTGAGAGCTGGTTCCGGCATGTCCGGCAGATGATTCCGGAGTGTCCGTCAAGTGGTTCTGGCATACCCGGCTGGTGATTTGGGCATGTCAGGTAGGTGGTTCCGGCGAGTCGAGCAGGTGGCTCCGGCGTGCGCGGCAGGTTGTTCAGACGGGTCTGGCAGGTGTTTTTCGTCTGTTCGGGGTGTGATTCCAGCATCTCATGCACATGGTTCTGGCACGTCTGAGATGTGGTTCCGGCCGGCCCGACAGGTGTTTCCACAGTGTCCGCCAAGTGGTACTGGCGTAGTTGGCAGGTGATTTTGGCATGACCAGCAGGTGGTTCCAGCAAGCCCGGCAGGTGATTCCGAAGTGTTCCCCAACTGGTTGTGGCGTAGCCGGCAGGTGATTTTTGCGTGTCCGGCAGGGGGTTCTGGCGAGTCAAGCAGGTGGTTCCGGCGTGCTCGGCAGGTGCTTCCGGGGTCATTGGCACGTGGTTCTGGCATATCTGAGAGGTGGTTGCGTATGCCCAACAGGTGATTCCGGACTGTCCGCCACGTGCTTCTGGCACGTCTGAGAGGTGGTTCCAACATGCCCGGCAGGTCATTTCGGAGAGTCGTCCAAGTGGTTCTGGCGTAGCCCGCAGGTGATTTTGGCGTGTCCGGCAGGTGGTTCCGCCGTGCTCGGCAGGTGGTTCAGGCATGGCCGTCACGTGGTTCCAGTCTGTCCAGGACGTGTTTCCAGCTTCTCCGGCAGGTGGTTCTGGTACGTCTGAGAGGTGGTTCCGCCATGGCTGGCAGGTGATCCCGGACTGTCCCCCAGGTGGTTCTGGCATAGCCAGCAGTTGATATTGGCCTGTCCGGCAGGTGGTTCCAGCGAGTCGAACAGGTGGCTCCGGCGTTCTTGGCAGGTGGTTCCGGTCTGTCCGGTAGGTGTTTCCGGCGTGTCTGGCACGTGCTTCCGGCACGTCTGAGAGGTGGTTCCGGCATGCGCGGCAGGTGATTCCGGAGTGTCCGCCAGGTGGTTCTGGCATACCCGGCAGGTGATTTTGGCGTGTCCGGCAGGTGTTTCTGGCGAGTCGAGCAGGTGGCTCTGGCATGCTCGGCAGGTGCTTCCGGCGTCTCCGGCACTTGGTTCTGGTGTGTCTGAGAGCTGGTTCCGGCATGTCCGGCAGATGATTCCGGAGTGTCCGCCAAGTGGTTCTGGCATACCCAGCAGGTGATTTTGGCGTGTCAGGGAGGTGGTACCGGTGAGTCGAGCAGGTGGTTCCGGCGTGCTCAGCAGGTGGTTCAGGCGGTTCTGGCAGGTGGTATCAGTCTGTTCGGGGTGTGGTTCCAGCATCTCATGAACACGTTTCTGGCACGTCTGAGATGTGGTTCCAGCCGGCCCGACAGGTGTTTCCACAGTGTCCGCAAAGCGGTACTGGCGTAGTTGGCAGGTGATTTTGGCATGACTGGCAGGTGGTTCCAGCAAGCCTGGCAGGTGATTCCAAAGTGTTCCCCAACTGGTTGTGGCGTAGCCGGCAGGTGATTTTTGCGTGATCGGCAGGTGGTTCTGGCGAGTCGAGCAGGTGGTTCCGGCGTGCTCGGCAGGTGCTTCCCTGGTCATTGGCACGGGGTTCTGGCATGTCTGAGAGGTGGTTCCTGCATGCCCGGCAAGTGATTCCGGAGTGTTCGCCAAGTGGTTCTGGCATAGTCGGCAGGTGATTTTGGCATGTCCGGCAGGTGGTTCAGGCGAGTTGAGCAGGCGGTTCCAACGTGCTTGGCAGGTGCTTCCGGCGTCTCCGGCACGTGTTTCTGGCACATCTGACAGGTGGTTCCGGCATGCCCGAAAGGTGATTCCGTTCTGTCCGGTAGGTGGTTCCAGCCTGCACGGCATGTGGTTCTGGTACGTCTCAGAGGTGGTTGCGCATGCCCAACAGGTGATTCCGGACTGTCCGCCACATGGTTCTGGCACGTCTGAGAGGTGGTTCCGGCATTCCCGGCAGGTCATCCCAGAGAGTCCTCCAAGTGGTTCTGGCATAACACGCAGGTGATTTCGGCGTGTCTGGCAGGTTGTTCCGTTGTGCTTGGCAGGTGGTTCAGGCTTGGCCGGCAGGTGGTTCCAGACTGTCCAGGACGTGTTTCCAGCTTCTCCGGCAGGTGGTTCTGGTACGTCTGAGAGGTGGTTCCGCCATGGCGGGCAGGTGATTCCGGACCGTCCCCCAGGTGGTTCTGGCATAGCCAGCATTTGATATTGGCCTGTCAGGCAGGTGGTTCCAGCGAGTCGAACAGGTGGCTCCGGCGTGCTCGGCAGGTGGTTCCGGTCTGTCCGGTAGGTGTTTCCGGCGTGTCCGGCATGTGCTTCCGGCACGTCTGAGAGGTGGTTCCGGCAAGCGCGACAGGTGGTTTCGGAGTGTCCGCCAGGTGGTTCTGGCGTACCCGGCAGGTGATTTTGGCGTGTCCGGCAGGTGTTTCTGGCGAGTCGAGCAGGTGGCTCCGGCATGCTCGGCAGGTGCTTCCGGCGTCTCCGGCACGTGGTTCTGGTGTGTCTGAGAGCTGGTTCCGGCATGTCCGGCAGATGATTCCGGAGTGTCCGTCAAGTGGTTCTGGCATACCCGGCTGGTGATTTGGGCATGTCAGGTAGGTGGTTCCGGCGAGTCGAGCAGGTGGCTCCGGCGTGCGCGGCAGGTTGTTCAGACGGGTCTGGCAGGTGTTTTTCGTCTGTTCGGGGTGTGATTCCAGCATCTCATGCACATGGTTCTGGCACGTCTGAGATGTGGTTCCGGCCGGCCCGACAGGTGTTTCCACAGTGTCCGCCAAGTGGTACTGGCGTAGTTGGCAGGTGATTTTGGCATGACCGGCAGGTGGTTCCAGCAAGCCCGGCAGGTGATTCCGAAGTGTTCCCCAACTGGTTGTGGCGTAGCCGGCAGGTGATTTTTGCGTGTCCGGCAGGGGGTTCTGGCGAGTCAAGCAGGTGGTTCCGGCGTGCTCGGCAGGTGCTTCCGGGGTCATTGGCACGTGGTTCTGGCATATCTGAGAGGTGGTTGCGTATGCCCAACAGGTGATTCCGGACTGTCCGCCACGTGCTTCTGGCACGTCTGAGAGGTGGTTCCAACATGCCCGGCAGGTCATTTCGGAGAGTCGTCCAAGTGGTTCTGGCGTAGCCCGCAGGTGATTTTGGCGTGTCCGGCAGGTGGTTCCGCCGTGCTCGGCAGGTGGTTCAGGCATGGCCGTCACGTGGTTCCAGTCTGTCCAGGACGTGTTTCCAGCTTCTCCGGCAGGTGGTTCTGGTACGTCTGAGAGGTGGTTCCGCCATGGCTGGCAGGTGATCCCGGACTGTCCCCCAGGTGGTTCTGGCATAGCCAGCAGTTGATATTGGCCTGTCCGGCAGGTGGTTCCAGCGAGTCGAACAGGTGGCTCCGGCGTTCTTGGCAGGTGGTTCCGGTCTGTCCGGTAGGTGTTTCCGGCGTGTCTGGCACGTGCTTCCGGCACGTCTGAGAGGTGGTTCCGGCATGCGCGGCAGGTGATTCCGGAGTGTCCGCCAGGTGGTTCTGGCATACCCGGCAGGTGATTTTGGCGTGTCCGGCAGGTGTTTCTGGCGAGTCGAGCAGGTGGCTCCGGCATGCTCGGCAGGTGCTTCCGGCGTCTCCGGCACTTGGTTCTGGTGTGTCTGAGAGCTGGTTCCGGCATGTCCGGCAGATGATTCCGGAGTGTCCGCCAAGTGGTTCTGGCATACCCAGCAGGTGATTTTGGCGTGTCAGGGAGGTGGTACCGGTGAGTCGAGCAGGTGGTTCCGGCGTGCTCAGCAGGTGGTTCAGGCGGTTCTGGCAGGTGGTATCAGTCTGTTCGGGGTGTGGTTCCAGCATCTCATGAACACGTTTCTGGCACGTCTGAGATGTGGTTCCAGCCGGCCCGACAGGTGTTTCCACAGTGTCCGCAAAGCGGTACTGGCGTAGTTGGCAGGTGATTTTGGCATGACCGGACGGTGGTTCCAGCAAGCCCGGCAGGTGATTCCGAAGTGTTCCCCAACTGGTTGTGGCGTAGCCGGCAGGTGATTTTTGCGTGATCGGCAGGTGGCTCTGGCGAGTCGAGCAGGTGGTTCCGGCGTGCTCGGCTGGTGCTTCGGGGGTCATTGGCACGGGGTTCTGGCATGTCTGAGAGGTGGTTCCTGCATTCCCGGCAAGTGATTCCGGAGTGTTCGCCAAGTGGGTCTGGCATAGTCGGCAGGAGATTTTGGCAGGTCCGGCAGGTGGTTCACGCGAGTTGAGCAGGTGGTTCCAACGTGCTTGGCAGGTGCTTCCGGCGTCTCCGGCACGTGTTTCTGGCACATCTGACAGGTGGTTCCGGCATGACCGAAAGGTGATTCTGGTCTGTCTGGTAGGAGGTTCCAGCCAGCACGGCATGTGGTTCTGGTACGTCTCAGAGGTGGTTGCGCATGCCCAACAGGTGATTCCGGACTGTCCGCCACATGGTTCTGGCACGTCTGAGAGGTGGTTCCGGCATGCCCGGCAGGTCATCCCAGAGAGTCCTCCAAGTGGTTCTGGCATAACTCGCAGGTGATTTTGGCGTGTCTGGCAGGTTGTTCCGTTGTGCTTGGCAGGTGGTTCAGGCTTGGCCGGCAGGTGGTTCCAGACTGTCCAGGACCTGTTTCCAGCTTCTCCTGCAGGTGGTTCTGGTACGTCTGAGAGGGGCATCCACCATGGCTGGCAGGCGATTCCGGACCATCCCCCAGGTGGTTCTGGCATAGCCAGCAGTTGATATTGGCCTGTCCGGCAGGTGGTTCCAGCGAGTCGAACAGGTGGCTCCGGCGTGCTCGGCAGGTGGTTCCGGTCTGTCCGGTAGCTGATTCCGGCGTGTCCGGCACGTGCTTCCGGCACGTCTGTGAGGTGGTTCCGGCATGCGCGACAGGTGATTTCGGAGTGTCTGCCAGGTGGTTCTGGCGTAGCCGGCAGGTGATTTTGGCGTGTCCGGCAGGTGTTTGTGGCGAGTCGAGCAGGTGGCTCCGGCATGCTCGGCAGGTGCTTCCGGCGTCTCCGGCACGTGGTTCTGGTGTGTCTGAGAGCTGGTTCCGGCATGTCCGGCAGATGATTCCGGAGTGTCCGCCAAGTGGTTCTGGCATACCCGGCTGGTGATTTGGGCATGTCTGGCAGGTGGTTCCGGCGAGTCGAGCAGGTGGCTCCGGCGTGCTCGGCAGGTTGTTCAGACGGGTCTGGCAGGTGTTTTCCGTCTGTTCGGAGTGTGGTTCCAGCATCTCATGCACATGGTTCTGGCGCGTCTGAGATGTCGTTCCGCCAGGCCCGACAGGTGTTTCCACAGTGTCCGCCAAGTGGTACTGGCGTAGTTGGCAGGTGATTTTGGCATGACCGGCAGGTGGTTCCAGCAAGCCCGGCAGGTGATTCCGAAGTGTTCCCCAACTGGTTGTGGCGTATCCGGCAGGTGATTTTTGCGTGTCCGGCAGGTGGTTCTGGCGAGTCGAGCAGGTGGTTCCGGCATGCTCGGCAGGTGCTTCCGGGGTCATTGGCACATGGTTCTGGCATATCTGAGAGGTGGTTCCGGCATGCCCGGCAGGTGATTCCGGACTGTTCGCCAAGTGTTTCCGGCGTAGCCGGCAGGTGATTTTGCATGTCCAGCGGTCGCTCCTGCGGGTCGAGCCGGTGGTTCCGGCGTGTCCGGCAGGTGGTTCCGGTCTGTCCGGCAGGTGGTTCTGTGGTGTCCGGCACGAGGTTCAGTCTGAGAGGCTATGCCGGCATGCCCCTCACGTGATTCCCGCTTGTCCCCGAAGTGGTGCTGGTGTAGCGGGCAGGTGATTTTGGCGTGTCCGGCAGGTGGTTCAGGCGAGTTGAGCAGGTGGTTGCGACGTGCTCGGCAGGTGCTTCCGGCGTCTCCGGCACGTGTTTCTGGCACATCTGACAGGTGGTTCCGGCATGCCCAAAAGTTGATTCTGGTCTGTCCGGTAGGTGATTCCGGCGTGCACGTCACGTGGTTCTGGTACGTGTCAGAGGTGGTTGCGTATGCCCAACAGGTGATTCCGGACTGTCCGCCACGTGCTTCTGGCACGTCTGAGAGGTGGTTCCAACATGCCCGGCAGGTCATCCCAGAGAGTCCTCCAAGTGTTTCTGGCATAACATGCAGGTGATTTTGGCGTGTCTGGCAGGTTGTTCCGTTGTGCTTGGCAGGTGGTTCAGGCTTGGCCGGCAGGTGGTTCCAGACTGTCCAGGACGTGTTTCCAGCTTCTCCGGCAGGTGGTTCTGGTACGTCTGAGAGGTGGTTCCGCCATGGTGGGCAGGTGATTGCGGACCGTCCCCCAGGTGGTTCTGGCATAGCCAGCATTTGATATTGGCCTGTCCGGCAGGTGGTTCCAGCGATTCGAACAGGTGGCTCCAGCGTGCTCGGCAGGTGGTTCCGGTCTGTCCGGTAGGTGATTCCGGCGTGTCCGGCACGTGCTTCCGGCACGTCTGAGAGGTGGTTCCGGCATGCGCGACAGGTGATTTCGGAGTGTCCGCCAGGTGGTTCTGGCGTACCCGGCAGGTGATTTTGGCGTGTCCGGCAGGTGTTTCTGGCGAGTCGAGCAGGTGGCTCCGGCATGCTCGGCAGGTGCTTCCGGCGTCTCCGGCACTTGGTTCTGGTGTGTCTGAGAGCTGGTTCCGGCATGTCCGGCAGATGATTCCGGAGTGTCCGCCAAGTGGTACTGGCATAGTTGTCAGGTGATTTTGGCATGACCGGCAGGTGGTTCCAGCAAGCCCGGCAGGTGATTCCGAAGTGTTCCCCAACTGGTTCTGGCGTAGCCGGCAGGTGATTTTTTCGTGTCCGGCAGGTGGTTCTGGCGAGTCGAGCAGGTGGTTCCGGCGTGCTCGGCAGGTGCTTCCGGGGTCATTGGCACGTGGTTCTGGCATATCTGAGAGGTGGTTCCGGCATGCCCGGCAGGTGATTCCGGAGTGTTCGCCAAGTGTTTCCGGCGTAGCCGGCAGGTGATTTTGCACGTCCAGCGGTCGTTCCGGCGGGTCGAGCCGGTGGTTCCGGCGTGTCCGGCAGGTGGTTCCGGTCTGTCCGGCAGGTGGTTCTGTGGTGTCCGGCACGAGGTTCAGTCTGAGAGGCTGTGCCGGCATGCCCCTCACGTGATTCCGGCTTGTCCCCGAAGTGGTGCTGGTGTAGCGGGCAGGTGATTTTGGCGTGTCCGGCAGGTGGTTCAGGCGAGTTGAGCAGGTGGTTGCGACGTGCTCGGCAGGTGCTTCCGGCGTCTCCGGCACGTGTTTCTGGCACATCTGACTGGTGGTTCCGGCATGCCCAAAAGTTGATTCCGGTCTGTCCGGTAGGTGGTTCCGGCGTGCACGGCACGTGGTTCTGGTACGTCTCAGAGGTGGCTGCGTATGCCCAACAGGTGATTCCGGACTGTCCGCCACGTGCTTCTGGCACGTCTGAGAGGTGCTTCCCACATGCCAGGCAGGTCATTTCGGAGAGTCGTCCAAGTGGTTCTGGCGTAGCCCGCAGGTGATTTTGGCGTGTCCGGGAGGTGGTTCCGCCGTGCTCGGCAGGTGGTTCAGGCATGGCCGTCACGTGGTTCCAGTCTGTCCAGGACGTGTTTCCAGCTTCTCCGGCAGGTGGTTCTGGTACGTCTGAGAGGTGGTTCCGCCATGGCTGGCAGGTGATCCCGGACTGTCCCCCAGGTGGTTCTGGCATGGCCAGCAGTTGATATTGGCCTGTCCGGCAGGTGGTTCCAGCGAGTCGAACAGGTGGCTCCGGCGTTCTTGCCAGGTGGTTCCGGTCTGTCCGGTAGGTGTTTCCGGCGTGTCTGGCACGTGCTTCCGGCACGTCTGAGAGGTGGTTCCGGCATGCGTGGAAGGTGGTTCTGGCATATCCGGCAGGTGATTTTGGCGTGTCCGGCAGGTGTTTCTGGCGAGTCGAGCAGGTGGCTCCGGCATGCTAGGCAGGTGCTTCCGGCGTCTCCGGCACTTGGTTCTGGTGTGTCTGAGAGCTGGTTCCGGCATGTCCGGCAGATGATTCCGGAGTGTCCGCCAAGTGGTTCTGGCATACCCAGCAGGTGATTTTGGCGTGTCAGGGAGGTGGTACCGGTGAGTCGAGCAGGTGGTTCCGGCGTGCTCAGCAGGTGGTTCAGGCGGTTCTGGCAGGTGGTATCCGTCTGTTCGGGGTGTGGTTCCAGCATCTCATGAACTCGTTTCTGGCACGTCTGAGATGTGGTTCCAGCCGGCCCGACAGGTGTTTCCGCAGTGTCCGCCAAGCGGTTCTGGCGTAGTTGGCAGGTGATTTTGGCATGACTGGCAGGTGGTTCCAGCAAGCCTGGCAGGTGATTCCAAAGTGTTCCCCAACTGGTTGTGGCGTAGCCGGCAGGTGATTTTTGCGTGATCGGCAGGTGGTTCTGGCGAGTCGAGCAGGTGGTTCCGGCGTGCTCGGCAGGTGCTTCCGGGGTCATTGGCACGGGGTTCTGGCATGTCTGAGAGGTCGTTCCTGCATGCCCGGCAAGTGATTCCGGAGTGTTCGCCAAGTGGTTCTGGCATAGTCGGCAGGTGATTTTGGCATGTCCGGCAGGTGGTTCAGGCGAGTTGAGCAGGCGGTTCCAACGTGCTTGGCAGGTGCTTCCGGCGTCTCCGGCACGTGTTTCTGGCACATCTGACAGGTGGTTCCGGCATGCCCGAAAGGTGATTCCGTTCTGTCCGGTAGGTGGTTCCAGCCTGCACGGCATGTGGTTCTGGTACGTCTCAGAGGTGGTTGCGCATGCCCAACAGGTGATTCCGGACTGTCCGCCACATGGTTCTGGCACGTCTGAGAGGTGGTTCCGGCATTCCCGGCAGGTCATCCCAGAGAGTCCTCCAAGTGGTTCTGGCATAACACGCAGGTGATTTCGGCGTGTCTGGCAGGTTGTTCCGTTGTGCTTGGCAGGTGGTTCAGGCTTGGCCGGCAGGTGGTTCCAGACTGTCCAGGACGTGTTTCCAGCTTCTCCGGCAGGTGGTTCTGGTACGTCTGAGAGGTGGTTCCGCCATGGCGGGCAGGTGATTCCGGACCGTCCCCCAGGTGGTTCTGGCATAGCCAGCATTTGATATTGGCCTGTCAGGCAGGTGGTTCCAGCGAGTCGAACAGGTGGCTCCGGCGTGCTCGGCAGGTGGTTCCGGTCTGTCCGGTAGGTGTTTCCGGCGTGTCCGGCATGTGCTTCCGGCACGTCTGAGAGGTGGTTCCGGCAAGCGCGACAGGTGGTTTCGGAGTGTCCGCCAGGTGGTTCTGGCGTACCCGGCAGGTGATTTTGGCGTGTCCGGCAGGTGTTTCTGGCGAGTCGAGCAGGTGGCTCCGGCATGCTCGGCAGGTGCTTCCGGCGTCTCCGGCACGTGGTTCTGGTGTGTCTGAGAGCTGGTTCCGGCATGTCCGGCAGATGATTCCGGAGTGTCCGTCAAGTGGTTCTGGCATACCCGGCTGGTGATTTGGGCATGTCAGGTAGGTGGTTCCGGCGAGTCGAGCAGGTGGCTCCGGCGTGCGCGGCAGGTTGTTCAGACGGGTCTGGCAGGTGTTTTTCGTCTGTTCGGGGTGTGATTCCAGCATCTCATGCACATGGTTCTGGCACGTCTGAGATGTGGTTCCGGCCGGCCCGACAGGTGTTTCCACAGTGTCCGCCAAGTGGTACTGGCGTAGTTGGCAGGTGATTTTGGCATGACCGGCAGGTGGTTCCAGCAAGCCCGGCAGGTGATTCCGAAGTGTTCCCCAACTGGTTGTGGCGTAGCCGGCAGGTGATTTTTGCGTGTCCGGCAGGGGGTTCTGGCGAGTCGAGCAGGTGGCTCCGGCATGCTAGGCAGGTGGTTCCGGTCTGTCCGGTAGGTGATTCCGGCGTGTCCGGCACATGCTTCCGGCACGTCTGAGAGGTAGTTCCGGCATGCGCGACAGGTGATTTCGGAGTGTCCGCCAGGTGGTTCTGGCGTACCCGGCAGGTGATTTTGGCGTGTCCGGCAGGTGTTTCTGGCGAGTCGAGCAGGTGGCTCCGGCATGCTCGGCAGGTGCTTCCGGCGTCTCCGGCACTTGGTTCTGGTGTGTCTGAGAGCTGGTTCCGGCATGTCCGGCAGATGATTCCGGAGTGTCCGCCAAGTGGTTCTGGCATACCCAGCAGGTGATTTTGGCGTGTCAGGGAGGTGGTACCGGTGAGTCGAGCAGGTGGTTCCGGCGTGCTCAGCAGGTGGTTCAGGCGGTTCTGGCAGGTGGTATCCGTCTGTTCGGGGTGTGGTTCCAGCATCTCATGAACACGTTTCTGGCACGTCTGAGATGTGGTTCCAGCCGGCCCGACAGGTGTTTCCGCAGTGTCCGTCAAGCGGTTCTGGCGTAGTTGGCAGGTGATTTTGGCATGACTGGCAGGTGGTTCCAGCAAGCCTGGCAGGTGATTCCAAAGTGTTCCCCAACTGGTTGTGGCGTAGCCGGCAGGTGATTTTTGCGTGATCGGCAGGTGGTTCTGGCGAGTCGAGCAGGTGGTTCCGGCGTGCTCGGCAGGTGCTTCCGGGGTCATTGGCACGGGGTTCTGGCATGTCTGAGAGGTGGTTCCTGCATGCCCGGCAAGTGATTCCGGAGTGTTCGCCAAGTGGTTCTGGCATAGTCGGCAGGTGATTTTGGCATGTCCGGCAGGTGGTTCAGGCGAGTTGAGCAGGCGGTTCCAACGTGCTTGGCAGGTGCTTCCGGCGTCTCCGGCACGTGTTTCTGGCACATCTGACAGGTGGTTCCGGCATGCCCGAAAGGTGATTCCGTTCTGTCCGGTAGGTGGTTCCAGCCTGCACGGCATGTGGTTCTGGTACGTCTCAGAGGTGGTTGCGCATGCCCAACAGGTGATTCCGGACTGTCCGCCACATGGTTCTGGCACGTCTGAGAGGTGGTTCCGGCATTCCCGGCAGGTCATCCCAGAGAGTCCTCCAAGTGGTTCTGGCATAACACGCAGGTGATTTCGGCGTGTCTGGCAGGTTGTTCCGTTGTGCTTGGCAGGTGGTTCAGGCTTGGCCGGCAGGTGGTTCCAGACTGTCCAGGACGTGTTTCCAGCTTCTCCGGCAGGTGGTTCTGGTACGTCTGAGAGGTGGTTCCGCCATGGTGGGCAGGTGATTCCGGACCGTCCCCCAGGTGGTTCTGGCATAGCCAGCATTTGATATTGGCCTGTCAGGCAGGTGGTTCCAGCGAGTCGAACAGGTGGCTCCGGCGTGCTCGGCAGGTGGTTCCAGTCTGTCCGGTAGGTGTTTCCGGCGTGTCCGGCACGTGCTTCCGGCACGTCTGAGAGGTGGTTCCGGCATGCGCGACAGGTGGTTTCGGAGTGTCCGCCAGGTGGTTCTGGCGTACCCGGCAGGTGATTTTGGCGTGTCCGGCAGGTGTTTCTGGCGAGTCGAGCAGGTGTTTCCGGCGTGCTCGGCAGGTGCTTCCGGGGTCATTGGCACGTGGTTCTGGCATATCTGAGAGGTGGTTCCGGCATGCCCGGCAGGTGATTCCGGTGTGTTCGCCAAGTGTTTCCGGCGTAGCCGGCAGGTGATTTTGCACGTCCAGCGGTCGTTCCGGCGGGTCGAGCCGGTTGTTCCGGCGTGTCCGGCAGGTGGTTCCGGTCTGTCCGGCAGGTGGTTCTGTGGTGTCCGGCACGAGGTTCAGTCTGAGAGGCTGTGCCGGCATGCCCCTCACGTGATTCCGGCTTGTCCCCGAAGTGGTGCTGGTGTAGCGGGCAGGTGATTTCGGCGTGTCCGGCAGGTGGTTCAGGCGAGTTGAGCAGGTGGTTGCGACGTGCTCGGCAGGTGCTTCCGGCGTCTCCGGCACGTGTTTCTGGCACATCTGACAGGTGGTTCCGGCATGCCCAAAAGTTGATTCCGGTCTGTCCGGTAGGTGGTTCCGGCGTGCACGGCACGTGGTTCTGGTACGTCTCAGAGGTGGCTGCGTATGCCCAACAGGTGATTCCGGACTGTCCGCCACGTGCTTCTGGCACGTCTGAGAGGTGCTTCCAACATGCCCGGCAGGTCATTTCGGAGAGTCGTCCAAGTGGTTCTGGCGTAGCCCGCAGGTGATTTTGGCGTGTCCGGCAGGTGGTTCCGCCGTGCTCGGCAGGTGGTTCAGGCATGGCCGTCACGTGGTTCCAGTCTGTCCAGGACGTGTTTCCAGCTTCTCCGGCAGGTGGTTCTGGTACGTCTGAGAGGTGGTTCCGCCATGGCTGGCAGGTGATCCCGGACTGTCCCCCAGGTGGTTCTGGCATAGCCAGCAGTTGATATTGGCCTGTCCGGCAGGTGGTTCCAGCGAGTCGAACAGGTGGCTCCGGCGTTCTTGGCAGGTGGTTCCGGTCTGTCCGGTAGGTGTTTCCGGCGTGTCTGGCACGTGCTTCCGGCACGTCTGAGAGGTGGTTCCGGCATGCGTGGAAGGTGGTTCTGGCATATCCGGCAGGTGATTTTGGCGTGTCCGGCAGGTGTTTCTGGCGAGTCGAGCAGGTGGCTCCGGCATGCTCGGCAGGTGCTTCCGGCGTCTCCGGCACGTGGTTCTGGTGTGTCTGAGAGCTGGTTCCGTCATGTCCGGCAGATGATTCCGGAGTGTCCCCCAAGTGGTTCTGGCATACCCGCCTGGTGATTTGGGCATGTGAGGTAGGTGGTTCCGGCGAGTCGAGCAGGTGGCTCCGGCGTGCTCGGCAGGTTGTTCAGACGGGTCTAGCAGGTGTTTTCCGTCCGTTCAGGGTGTGGTTCCAGCATCTCATGCACATGGTTCTGACACGTCTGAGATGTGGTTCCGGCCGGCCCGACAAGTGTTTCCACAGTGTCCGCCAAGTGGTACTGGCGTAGTTGGCAGGTGATTTTGGCGTAACCGGCAGCTGGTTCCAGCAAGCCCAGCAGGTGATTCCGAAGTGTTCCCCAACTTGTTGTGGCGTAGCCGGCAGGCGATTTTTGCGTGTCCGGAAGGTGGTTCTGGCGAGTCGAGCAGGTGTTTCCGGCGTGCTCGGCAGGTGCTTCCGGGGTCATTGGCACGTGGTTCTGGCATATCTGAGAGGTGGTTCCGGCATGCCCGGTAGGTGATTCCGGAGTGTTCGCCAAGTGTTTCCGGCGTAGCCGGCAGGTGATTTTGCATGTCCAGCGGTCGCTCCTGCGGGTCGAGCCGGTGGTTCCGGCGTGTCCGGCAGGTGGTTCCGGTCTGTCCGGCAGGTGGTTCTGTGGTGTCCGGCACGAGGTTCAGTCTGAGAGGCTATGCCGGCATGCCCCTCACGTGATTCCCGCTTGTCCCCGAAGTGGTGCTGGTGTAGCGGGCAGGTGATTTTGGCGTGTCCGGCAGGTGGTTCACGCGAGTTGAGCAGGTGGTTGCGACGTGCTCGGAAGGTGCTTCCGGCGTCTCCGGCACGTGTTTCTGGCACATCTGACAGGTGGTTCCGGCATGCCCAAAAGTTGATTCTGGTCTGTCCTGTAGGTGATTCCGGCGTGCACGTCACGTGGTTCTGGTACGTGTCAGAGGTGGTTGCGTATGCCCAACAGGTGATTCCGGACTGTCCGCCATGTGCTTCTGGCACGTCTGAGAGGTGGTTCCAACATGCCCGGCAGGTCATCCCAGAGAGTCCTCCAAGTGGTTCTGGCATAACATGCAGGTGATTTTGGCGTGTCTGGCAGGTTGTTCCGTTGTGCTTGGCAGGTGGTTCAGGCTTGGCCGGCAGGTGGTTCCAGACTGTCCAGGACGTGTTTCCAGCTTCTCCGGCAGGTGGTTCTGGTACGTCTGAGAGGTGGTTCCGCCATGGTGGGCAGGTGATTCCGGACCGTCCCCCAGGTGGTTCTGGCATAGCCAGCATTTGATATTGGCCTGTCCGGCAGGTGGTTCCAGCGATTCGAACAGGTGGCTCCGGCGTGCTCGGCAGGTGGTTCCGGTCTGTCTGCTAGGTGATTCCGGCGTGTCCGGCACGTGCTTCCGGCACGTCTGAGAGGTAGTTCCGGCATGCGCGACAGGTGATTTCGGAGTGTCCGCCAGGTGGTTCTGGCGTAACCGGCAGGTGATTTTGGCGTGTCCGGCAGGTGTTTCTGGCGAGTCGAGCAGGTGGCTCCGGCATGCTCGGCAGGTGCTTCCGGCATCTCCGGCACTTGGTTCTGGTGTGTCTGAGAGCTGGTTCCGGCATGTCCGGCAGATGATTCCGGAGTGTCCGCCAAGTGGTACTGGCGTAGTTGTCAGGTGATTTTGGCATGACTGGCAGGTGGTTCCAGCAAGCCCGGCAGGTGATTCCGAAGTGTTCCCCAACTGGTTCTGGCGTAGCCGGCAGGTGATTTTTTCGTGTCCGGCAGGTGGTTCTGGCGAGTCGAGCAGGTGGTTCCGGCGTGCTCGGCAGGTGCTTCCGGGGTCATTGGCACGTGGTTCTGGCATATCTGAGAGGTGGTTCCGGCATGCCCGGCAGGTGATTCCGGAGTGTTCGCCAAGTGTTTCCGGCGTAGCCGGCAGGTGATTTTGCACGTCCAGCGGTCGTTCCGGCGGGTCGAGCCGGTGGTTCCGGCGTGTCCGGCAGGTGGTTCCGGTCTGTCCGGCAGGTGGTTCTGTGGTGTCCGGCACGAGGTTCAGTCTGAGAGGCTGTGCCGGCATGCCCCTCACGTGATTCCGGCTTGTCCCCGAAGTGGTGCTGGTGTAGCGGGCAGGTGATTTTGGCGTGTCCGGCAGGTGGTTCAGGCGAGTTGAGCAGGTGGTTGCGACGTGCTCGGCAGGTGCTTCCGGCGTCTCCGGCACGTGTTTCTGGCACATCTGACTGGTGGTTCCGGCATGCCCAAAAGTTGATTCCGGTCTGTCCGGTAGGTGGTTCCGGCGTGCACGGCACGTGGTTCTGGTACGTCTCAGAGGTGGCTGCGTATGCCCAACAGGTGATTCCGGACTGTCCGCCACGTGCTTCTGGCACGTCTGAGAGGTGCTTCCAACATGCCAGGCAGGTCATTTCGGAGAGTCGTCCAAGTGGTTCTGGCGTAGCCCGCAGGTGATTTTGGCGTGTCCGGCAGGTGGTTCCGCCGTGCTCGGCAGGTGGTTCAGGCATGGCCGTCACGTGGTTCCAGTCTGTCCAGGACGTGTTTCCAGCTTCTCCGGCAGGTGGTTCTGGTACGTCTGAGAGGTGGTTCCGCCATGGCTGGCAGGTGATCCCGGACTGTCCCCCAGGTGGTTCTGGCATAGCCAGCAGTTGATATTGGCCTGTCCGGCAGGTGGTTCCAGCGAGTCGAACAGGTGGCTCCGGCGTTCTTGCCAGGTGGTTCCGGTCTGTCCGGTAGGTGTTTCCGGCGTGTCTGGCACGTGCTTCCGGCACGTCTGAGAGGTGGTTCCGGCATGCGTGGAAGGTGGTTCTGGCATATCCGGCAGGTGATTTTGGCGTGTCCGGCAGGTGTTTCTGGCGAGTCGAGCAGGTGGCTCCGGCATGCTAGGCAGGTGCTTCCGGCGTCTCCGGCACTTGGTTCTGGTGTGTCTGAGAGCTGGTTCCGGCATGTCCGGCAGATGATTCCGGAGTGTCCGCCAAGTGGTTCTGGCATACCCAGCAGGTGATTTTGGCGTGTCAGGGAGGTGGTACCGGTGAGTCGAGCAGGTGGTTCCGGCGTGCTCAGCAGGTGGTTCAGGCGGTTCTGGCAGGTGGTATCCGTCTGTTCGGGGTGTGGTTCCAGCATCTCATGAACTCGTTTCTGGCACGTCTGAGATGTGGTTCCAGCCGGCCCGACAGGTGTTTCCGCAGTGTCCGCCAAGCGGTTCTGGCGTAGTTGGCAGGTGATTTTGGCATGACTGGCAGGTGGTTCCAGCAAGCCTGGCAGGTGATTCCAAAGTGTTCCCCAACTGGTTGTGGCGTAGCCGGCAGGTGATTTTTGCGTGATCGGCAGGTGGTTCTGGCGAGTCGAGCAGGTGGTTCCGGCGTGCTCGGCAGGTGCTTCCGGGGTCATTGGCACGGGGTTCTGGCATGTCTGAGAGGTCGTTCCTGCATGCCCGGCAAGTGATTCCGGAGTGTTCGCCAAGTGGTTCTGGCATAGTCGGCAGGTGATTTTGGCATGTCCGGCAGGTGGTTCAGGCGAGTTGAGCAGGCGGTTCCAACGTGCTTGGCAGGTGCTTCCGGCGTCTCCGGCACGTGTTTCTGGCACATCTGACAGGTGGTTCCGGCATGCCCGAAAGGTGATTCCGTTCTGTCCGGTAGGTGGTTCCAGCCTGCACGGCATGTGGTTCTGGTACGTCTCAGAGGTGGTTGCGCATGCCCAACAGGTGATTCCGGACTGTCCGCCACATGGTTCTGGCACGTCTGAGAGGTGGTTCCGGCATTCCCGGCAGGTCATCCCAGAGAGTCCTCCAAGTGGTTCTGGCATAACACGCAGGTGATTTCGGCGTGTCTGGCAGGTTGTTCCGTTGTGCTTGGCAGGTGGTTCAGGCTTGGCCGGCAGGTGGTTCCAGACTGTCCAGGACGTGTTTCCAGCTTCTCCGGCAGGTGGTTCTGGTACGTCTGAGAGGTGGTTCCGCCATGGCGGGCAGGTGATTCCGGACCGTCCCCCAGGTGGTTCTGGCATAGCCAGCATTTGATATTGGCCTGTCAGGCAGGTGGTTCCAGCGAGTCGAACAGGTGGCTCCGGCGTGCTCGGCAGGTGGTTCCGGTTTGTCCGGTAGGTGTTTCCGGCGTGTCCGGCACGTGCTTCCGGCACGTCTGAGAGGTGGTTCCGGCATGCGCGACAGGTGGTTTCGGAGTGTCCGCCAGGTGGTTCTGGCATACCCGGCAGGTGATTTTGGCGTGTCCGGCAGGTGTTTCTGGCGAGTCGAGCAGGTGGCTCTGGCATGCTCGGCAGGTGCTTCCGGCGTCTCCGGCACTTGGTTCTGGTGTGTCTGAGAGCTGGTTCCGGCATGTCCGGCAGATGATTCCGGAGTGTCCGCCAAGTGGTTCTGGCATACCCAGCAGGTGATTTTGGCGTGTCAGGGAGGTGGTACCGGTGAGTCGAGCAGGTGGTTCCGGCGTGCTCAGCAGGTGGTTCAGGCGGTTCTGGCAGGTGGTATCCGTCTGTTCGGGGTGTGGTTCCAGCATCTCATGAACACGTTTCTGGCACGTCTGAGATGTGGTTCCAGCCGGCCCGACAGGTGTTTCCACAGTGTCCGCCAAGTGGTACTGGCGTAGTTGGCAGGTGATTTTGGCATGACCGGCAGGTGGTTCCAGCAAGCCCGGCAGGTGATTCCGAAGTGTTCCCCAACTGGTTGTGGCGTAGCCGGCAGGTGATTTTTGCGTGATCGGCAGGTGGCTCTGGCGACTCGAGCAGGTGGTTCCTGCGTGCTCGGCTGGTGCTTCGGGGGTCATTGGCACGGGGTTCTGGCATGTCTGAGAGGTGGTTCCTGCATTCCCGGCAAGTGATTCCGGAGTGTTCGCCAAGTGGGTCTGGCATAGTCGGCAGGAGATTTTGGCAGGTCCGGCAGGTGGTTCACGCGAGTTGAGCAGGTGGTTCCAACGTGCTTGGCAGGTGCTTCCGGCGTCTCCGGCACGTGTTTCTGGCACATCTGACAGGTGGTTCCGGCATGACCGAAAGGTGATTCTGGTCTGTCTGGTAGGAGGTTCCAGCCAGCACGGCATGTGGTTCTGGTACGTCTCAGAGGTGGTTGCGCATGCCCAACAGGTGATTCCGGACTGTCCGCCACATGGTTCTGGCACGTCTGAGAGGTGGTTCCGGCATGCCCGGCAGGTCATCCCAGAGAGTCCTCCAAGTGGTTCTGGCATAACTCGCAGGTGATTTTGGCGTGTCTGGCAGGTTGTTCCGTTGTGCTTGGCAGGTGGTTCAGGCTTGGCCGGCAGGTGGTTCCAGACTGTCCAGGACCTGTTTCCAGCTTCTCCTGCAGGTGGTTCTGGTACGTCTGAGAGGGGGATCCACCATGGCTGGCAGGCGATTCCGGACCGTCCCCCAGGTGGTTCTGGCATAGCCAGCAGTTGATATTGGCCTGTCCGGCAGGTGGTTCCAGCGAGTCGAACAGGTGGCTCCGGCGTGCTCGGCAGGTGGTTCCGGTCTGTCCGGTAGGTGATTCCGGCGTGTCCGGCACGTGCTTCCGGCACGTCTGTGAGGTGGTTCCGGCATGCGCGACAGGTGATTTCGGAGTGTCTGCCAGGTGGTTCTGGCGTAGCCGGCAGGTGATTTTGGCGTGTCCGGCAGGTGTTTCTGGCGAGTCGAGCAGGTGGCTCCGGCATGCTCGGCAGGTGCTTCCGGCGTCTCCGGCACGTGGTTCTGGTGTGTCTGAGAGCTGGTTCCGGCATGTCCGGCAGATGATTCCGGAGTGTCCGCCAAGTGGTTCTGGCATACCCGGCTGGTGATTTGGGCATGTCTGGTAGGTGGTTCCGGCGAGTCGAGCAGGTGGCTCCGGCGTGCTCGGCAGGTTGTTCAGACGGGTCTGGCAGGTGTTTTCCGTCTGTTCGGAGTGTGGTTCCAGCATCTCATGCACATGGTTCTGGCGCGTCTGAGATGTGGTTCCGCCAGGCCCGACAGGTGTTTCCACAGTGTCCGCCAAGTGGTACTGGCGTAGTTGGCAGGTGATTTTGGCATGACCGGCAGGTGGTTCCAGCAAGCCCGGCAGGTGATTCCGAAGTGTTCCCCAACTGGTTGTGGCGTATCCGGCAGGTGATTTTTGCGTGTCCGGCAGGTGGTTGTGGCGAGTCGAGCAGGTGGTTCCGGCATGCTCGGCAGGTGCTTCCGGGGTCATTGGCACGTGGTTCTGGCATATCTGAGAGGTGGTTCCGGCATGCCCGGCAGGTGATTCCGGACTGTTCGCCAAGTGTTTCCGGCGTAGCCGGCAGGTGATTTTGCATGTCCAGCGGTCGCTCCTGCGGGTCGAGCCGGTGGTTCCGGCGTGTCCGGCAGGTGGTTCCGGTCTGTCCGGCAGGTGGTTCTGTGGTGTCCGGCACGAGGTTCAGTCTGAGAGGCTATGCCGGCATGCCCCTCACGTGATTCCCGCTTGTCCCCGAAGTGGTGCTGGTGTAGCGGGCAGGTGATTTTGGCGTGTCCGGCAGGTGGTTCAGGCGAGTTGAGCAGGTGGTTGCGACGTGCTCGGAAGGTGCTTCCGGCGTCTCCGGCACGTGTTTCTGGCACATCTGACAGGTGGTTCCGGCATGCCCAAAAGTTGATTCTGGTCTGTCCGGTAGGTGATTCCGGCGTGCACGTCACGTGGTTCTGGTACGTGTCAGAGGTGGTTGCGTATGCCCAACAGGTGATTCCGGACTGTCCGCCACGTGCTTCTGGCACGTCTGAGAGGTGGTTCCAACATGCCCGGCAGGTCATCCCAGAGAGTCCTCCAAGTGGTTCTGGCATAACATGCAGGTGATTTTGGCGTGTCTGGCAGGTTGTTCCGTTGTGCTTGGCAGGTGGTTCAGGCTTGGCCGGCAGGTGGTTCCAGACTGTCCAGGACGTGTTTCCAGCTTCTCCGGCAGGTGGTTCTGGTACGTCTGAGAGGTGGTTCCGCCATGGTGGGCAGGTGATTCCGGACCGTCCCCCAGGTGGTTCTGGCATAGCCAGCATTTGATATTGGCCTGTCCGGCAGGTGGTTCCAGCGATTCGAACAGGTGGCTCCAGCGTGCTCGGCAGGTGGTTCCGGTCTGTCCGGTAGGTGATTCCGGCGTGTCCGGCACGTGCTTCCGGCACGTCTGAGAGGTAGTTCCGGCATGCGCGACAGGTGATTTCGGAGTGTCCGCCAGGTGGTTCTGGCGTACCCGGCAGGTGATTTTGGCGTGTCCGGCAGGTGTTTCTGGCGAGTCGAGCAGGTGGCTCCGGCATGCTCGGCAGGTGATTCCGGCGTCTCCGGCACTTGGTTCTGGTGTGTCTGAGAGCTGGTTCCGGCATGTCCGGCAGATGATTCCGGAGTGTCCGCCAAGTGGTACTGGCGTAGTTGTCAGGTGATTTTGGCATGACCGGCAGGTGGTTCCAGCAAGCCCGGCAGGTGATTCCGAAGTGTTCCCCAACTGGTTCTGGCGTAGCCGGCAGGTGATTTTTTCGTGTCCGGCAGGTGGTTCTGGCGAGTCGAGCAGGTGGTTCCGGCGTGCTCGGCAGGTGCTTCCGGGGTCATTGGCACGTGGTTCTGGCATATCTGAGAGGTGGTTCCGGCATGCCCGGCAGGTGATTCCGGAGTGTTCGCCAAGTGTTTCCGGCGTAGCCGGCAGGTGATTTTGCACGTCCAGCGGTCGTTCCGGCGGGTCGAGCCGGTGGTTCCGGCGTGTCCGGCAGGTGGTTCCGGTCTGTCCGGCAGGTGGTTCTGTGGTGTCCGGCACGAGGTTCAGTCTGAGAGGCTGTGCCGGCATGCCCCTCACGTGATTCCGGCTTGTCCCCGAAGTGGTGCTGGTGTAGCGGGCAGGTGATTTTGGCGTGTCCGGCAGGTGGTTCAGGCGAGTTGAGCAGGTGGTTGCGACGTGCTCGGCAGGTGCTTCCGGCGTCTCCGGCACGTGTTTCTGGCACATCTGACTGGTGGTTCCGGCATGCCCAAAAGTTGATTCCGGTCTGTCCGGTAGGTGGTTCCGGCGTGCACGGCACGTGGTTCTGGTACGTCTCAGAGGTGGCTGCGTATGCCCAACAGGTGATTCCGGACTGTCCGCCACGTGCTTCTGGCACGTCTGAGAGGTGCTTCCAACATGCCAGGCAGGTCATTTCGGAGAGTCGTGCAAGTGGTTCTGGCGTAGCCCGCAGGTGATTTTGGCGTGTCCGGCAGGTGGTTCCGCCGTGCTCGGCAGGTGGTTCAGGCATGGCCGTCACGTGGTTCCAGTCTGTCCAGGACGTGTTTCCAGCTTCTCCAGCAGGTGGTTCTGGTACGTCTGAGAGGTGGTTCCGCCATGGCTGGCAGGTGATCCCGGACTGTCCCCCAGGAGGTTCTGGCATAGCCAGCAGTTGATATTGGCCTGTCCGGCAGGTGGTTCCAGCGAGTCGAACAGGTGGCTCCGGCGTTCTTGCCAGGTGGTTCCGGTCTGTCCGGTAGGTGTTTCCGGCATGTCTGGCACGTGCTTCCGGCACGTCTGAGAGGTGGTTCCGGCATGCGTGGAAGGTGGTTCTGGCATATCCGGCAGGTGATTTTGGCGTGTCCGGCAGGTGTTTCTGGCGAGTCGAGCAGGTGGCTCCGGCATGCTAGGCAGGTGCTTCCGGCGTCTCCGGCACTTGGTTCTGGTGTGTCTGAGAGCTGGTTCCGGCATGTCCGGCAGATGATTCCGGAGTGTCCGCCAAGTGGTTCTGGCATACCCAGCAGGTGATTTTGGCGTGTCAGGGAGGTGGTACCGGTGAGTCGAGCAGGTGGTTCCGGCGTGCTCAGCAGGTGGTTCAGGCGGTTCTGGCAGGTGGTATCCGTCTGTTCGGGGTGTGGTTCCAGCATCTCATGAACACGTTTCTGGCACGTCTGAGATGTGGTTCCAGCCGGCCCGACAGGTGTTTCCGCAGTGTCCGTCAAGCGGTTCTGGCGTAGTTGGCAGGTGATTTTGGCATGACTGGCAGGTGGTTCCAGCAAGCCTGGCAGGTGATTCCAAAGTGTTCCCCAACTGGTTGTGGCGTAGCCGGCAGGTGATTTTTGCGTGATCGGCAGGTGGTTCTGGCGAGTCGAGCAGGTGGTTCCGGCGTGCTCGGCAGGTGCTTCCGGGGTCATTGGCACGGGGTTCTGGCATGTCTGAGAGGTGGTTCCTGCATGCCCGGCAAGTGATTCCGGAGTGTTCGCCAAGTGGTTCTGGCATAGTCGGCAGGTGATTTTGGCATGTCCGGCAGGTGGTTCAGGCGAGTTGAGCAGGCGGTTCCAACGTGCTTGGCAGGTGCTTCCGGCGTCTCCGGCACGTGTTTCTGGCACATCTGACAGGTGGTTCCGGCATGCCCGAAAGGTGATTCCGTTCTGTCCGGTAGGTGGTTCCAGCCTGCACGGCATGTGGTTCTGGTACGTCTCAGAGGTGGTTGCGCATGCCCAACAGGTGATTCCGGACTGTCCGCCACATGGTTCTGGCACGTCTGAGAGGTGGTTCCGGCATTCCCGGCAGGTCATCCCAGAGAGTCCTCCAAGTGGTTCTGGCATAACACGCAGGTGATTTCGGCGTGTCTGGCAGGTTGTTCCGTTGTGCTTGGCAGGTGGTTCAGGCTTGGCCGGCAGGTGGTTCCAGACTGTCCAGGACGTGTTTCCAGCTTCTCCGGCAGGTGGTTCTGGTACGTCTGAGAGGTGGTTCCGCCATGGCGGGCAGGTGATTCCGGACCGTCCCCCAGGTGGTTCTGGCATAGCCAGCATTTGATATTGGCCTGTCAGGCAGGTGGTTCCAGCGAGTCGAACAGGTGGCTCCGGCGTGCTCGGCAGGTGGTTCCAGTCTGTCCGGTAGGTGTTTCCGGCGTGTCCGGCACGTGCTTCCGGCACGTCTGAGAGGTGGTTCCGGCATGCGCGACAGGTGGTTTCGGAGTGTCCGCCAGGTGGTTCTGGCGTACCCGGCAGGTGATTTTGGCGTGTCCGGCAGGTGTTTCTGGCGAGTCGAGCAGGTGTTTCCGGCGTGCTCGGCAGGTGCTTCCGGGGTCATTGGCACGTGGTTCTGGCATATCTGAGAGGTGGTTCCGGCATGCCCGGCAGGTGATTCCGGTGTGTTCACCAAGTGTTTCCGGCGTAGCCGGCAGGTGATTTTGCACGTCCAGCGGTCGTTCCGGCGGGTCGAGCCGGTTGTTCCGGCGTGTCCGGCAGGTGGTTCCGGTCTGTCCGGCAGGTGGTTCTGTGGTGTCCGGCACGAGGTTCAGTCTGAGAGGCTGTGCCGGCATGCCCCTCACGTGATTCCGGCTTGTCCCCGAAGTGGTGCTGGTGTAGCGGGCAGGTGATTTTGGCGTGTCCGGCAGGTGGTTCAGGCGAGTTGAGCAGGTGGTTGCGACGTGCTCGGCAGGTGCTTCCGGCGTCTCCGGCACGTGTTTCTGGCACATCTGACAGGTGGTTCCGGCATGCCCAAAAGTTGATTCCGGTCTGTCCGGTAGGTGGTTCCGGCGTGCACGGCACGTGGTTCTGGTACGTCTCAGAGGTGGCTGCGTATGCCCAACAGGTGATTCCGGACTGTCCGCCACGTGCTTCTGGCACGTCTGAGAGGTGCTTCCAACATGCCCGGCAGGTCATTTCGGAGAGTCGTCCAAGTGGTTCTGGCGTAGCCCGCAGGTGATTTTGGCGTGTCCGGCAGGTGGTTCCGCCGTGCTCGGCAGGTGGTTCAGGCATGGCCGTCACGTGGTTCCAGTCTGTCCAGGACGTGTTTCCAGCTTCTCCGGCAGGTGGTTCTGGTACGTCTGAGAGGTGGTTCCGCCATGGCTGGCAGGTGATCCCGGACTGTCCCCCAGGTGGTTCTGGCATAGCCAGCAGTTGATATTGGCCTGTCCGGCAGATGGTTCCAGCGAGTCGAACAGGTGGCTCCGGCGTTCTTGGCAGGTGGTTCCGGTCTGTCCGGTAGGTGTTTCCGGCGTGTCTGGCACGTGCTTCCGGCACGTCTGAGAGGTGGTTCCGGCATGCGTGGAAGGTGGTTCTGGCATATCCGGCAGGTGATTTTGGCGTGTCCGGCAGGTGTTTCTGGCGAGTCGAGCAGGTGGCTCCGGCATGCTCGGCAGGTGCTTCCGGCGTCTCCGGCACTTGGTTCTGGTGTGTCTGAGAGCTGGTTCCGGCATGTCCGGCAGATGATTCCGGAGTGTCCCCCAAGTGGTTCTGGCATACCCGCCTGGTGATTTGGGCATGTGAGGTAGGTGGTTCCGGCGAGTCGAGCAGGTGGCTCCGGCGTGCTCGGCAGGTTGTTCAGACGGGTCTAGCAGGTGTTTTCCGTCCGTTCAGGGTGTGGTTCCAGCATCTCATGCACATGGTTCTGACACGTCTGAGATGTGGTTCCGGCCGGCCCGACAAGTGTTTCCACAGTGTCCGCCAAGTGGTACTGGCGTAGTTGGCAGGTGATTTTGGCGTAACCGGCAGCTGGTTCCAGCAAGCCCAGCAGGTGATTCCGAAGTGTTCCCCAACTTGTTGTGGCGTAGCCGGCAGGCGATTTTTGCGTGTCCGGAAGGTGGTTCTGGCGAGTCGAGCAGGTGTTTCCGGCGTGCTCGGCAGGTGCTTCCGGGGTCATTGGCACGTGGTTCTGGCATATCTGAGAGGTGGTTCCGGCATGCCCGGTAGGTGATTCCGGAGTGTTCGCCAAGTGTTTCCGGCGTAGCCGGCAGGTGATTTTGCATGTCCAGCGGTCGCTCCTGCGGGTCGAGCCGGTGGTTCCGGCGTGTCCGGCAGGTGGTTCCGGTCTGTCCGGCAGGTGGTTCTGTGGTGTCCGGCACGAGGTTCAGTCTGAGAGGCTATGCCGGCATGCCCCTCACGTGATTCCCGCTTGTCCCCGAAGTGGTGCTGGTGTAGCGGGCAGGTGATTTTGGCGTGTCCGGCAGGTGGTTCACGCGAGTTGAGCAGGTGGTTGCGACGTGCTCGGAAGGTGCTTCCGGCGTCTCCGGCACGTGTTTCTGGCACATCTGACAGGTGGTTCCGGCATGCCCAAAAGTTGATTCTGGTCTGTCCGGTAGGTGATTCCGGCGTGCACGTCACGTGGTTCTGGTACGTGTCAGAGGTGGTTGCGTATGCCCAACAGGTGATTCCGGACTGTCCGCCATGTGCTTCTGGCACGTCTGAGAGGTGGTTCCAACATGCCCGGCAGGTCATCCCAGAGAGTCCTCCAAGTGGTTCTGGCATAACATGCAGGTGATTTTGGCGTGTCTGGCAGGTTGTTCCGTTGTGCTTGGCAGGTGGTTCAGGCTTGGCCGGCAGGTGGTTCCAGACTGTCCAGGACGTGTTTCCAGCTTCTCCGGCAGGTGGTTCTGGTACGTCTGAGAGGTGGTTCCGCCATGGTGGGCAGGTGATTCCGGACCGTCCCCCAGGTGGTTCTGGCATAGCCAGCATTTGATATTGGCCTGTCCGGCAGGTGGTTCCAGCGATTCGAACAGGTGGCTCCGGCGTGCTCGGCAGGTGGTTCCGGTCTGTCTGCTAGGTGATTCCGGCGTGTCCGGCACGTGCTTCCGGCACGTCTGAGAGGTAGTTCCGGCATGCGCGACAGGTGATTTCGGAGTGTCCGCCAGGTGGTTCTGGCGTACCCGGCAGGTGATTTTGGCGTGTCCGGCAGGTGTTTCTGGCGAGTCGAGCAGGTGGCTCCGGCATGCTCGGCAGGTGCTTCCGGCATCTCCGGCACTTGGTTCTGGTGTGTCTGAGAGCTGGTTCCGGCATGTCCGGCAGATGATTCCGGAGTGTCCGCCAAGTGGTACTGGCGTAGTTGTCAGGTGATTTTGGCATGACCGGCAGGTGGTTCCAGCAAGCCCGGCAGGTGATTCCGAAGTGTTCCCCAACTGGTTCTGGCGTAGCCGGCAGGTGATTTTTTCGTGTCCGGCAGGTGGTTCTGGCGAGTCGAGCAGGTGGTTCTGGCGTGCTCGGCAGGTGCTTCCGGGGTCATTGGCACGTGGTTCTGGCATATCTGAGAGGTGGTTCCGGCATGCCCGGCAGGTGATTCCGGAGTGTTCGCCAAGTGTTTCCGGCGTAGCCGGCAGGTGATTTTGCACGTCCAGCGGTCGTTCCGGCGGGTCGAGCCGGTGGTTCCGGCGTGTCCGGCAGGTGGTTCCGGTCTGTCCGGCCGGTGGTTCTGTGGTGTCCGGCACGAGGTTCAGTCTGAGAGGCTGTGCCGGCATGCCCCTCACGTGATTCCGGCTTGTCCCCGAAGTGGTGCTGGTGTAGCGGGCAGGTGATTTTGGCGTGTCCGGCAGGTGGTTCAGGCGAGTTGAGCAGGTGGTTGCGACGTGCTCGGCAGGTGCTTCCGGCGTCTCCGGCACGTGTTTCTGGCACATCTGACTGGTGGTTCCGGCATGCCCAAAAGTTGATTCCGGTCTGTCCGGTAGGTGGTTCCGGCGTGCACGGCACGTGGTTCTGGTACGTCTCAGAGGTGGCTGCGTATGCCCAACAGGTGATTCCGGACTGTCCGCCACGTGCTTCTGGCACGTCTGAGAGGTGCTTCCAACATGCCCGGCAGGTCATTTCGGAGAGTCGTCCAAGTGGTTCTGGCGTAGCCCGCAGGTGATTTTGGCGTGTCCGGCAGGTGGTTCCGCCGTGCTCGGCAGGTGGTTCAGGCATGGCCGTCACGTGGTTCCAGTCTGTCCAGGACGTGTTTCCAGCTTCTCCGGCAGGTGGTTCTGGTACGTCTGAGAGGTGGTTCCGCCATGGCTGGCAGGTGATCCCGGACTGTCCCCCAGGTGGTTCTGGCATAGCCAGCAGTTGATATTGGCCTGTCCGGCAGGTGGTTCCAGCGAGTCGAACAGGTGGCTCCGGCGTTCTTGCCAGGTGGTTCCGGTCTGTCCGGTAGGTGTTTCCGGCGTGTCTGGCACGTGCTTCCGGCACGTCTGAGAGGTGGTTCCGGCATGCGTGGAAGGTGGTTCTGGCATATCCGGCAGGTGATTTTGGCGTGTCCGGCAGGTGTTTCTGGCGAGTCGAGCAGGTGGCTCCGGCATGCTAGGCAGGTGCTTCCGGCGTCTCCGGCACTTGGTTCTGGTGTGTCTGAGAGCTGGTTCCGGCATGTCCGGCAGATGATTCCGGAGTGTCCGCCAAGTGGTTCTGGCATACCCAGCAGGTGATTTTGGCGTGTCAGGGAGGTGGTACCGGTGAGTCGAGCAGGTGGTTCCGGCGTGCTCAGCAGGTGGTTCAGGCGGTTCTGGCAGGTGGTATCCGTCTGTTCGGGGTGTGGTTCCAGCATCTCATGAACACGTTTCTGGCACGTCTGAGATGTGGTTCCAGCCGGCCCGACAGGTGTTTCCGCAGTGTCCGCCAAGCGGTTCTGGCGTAGTTGGCAGGTGATTTTGGCATGACTGGCAGGTGGTTCCAGCAAGCCTGGCAGGTGATTCCAAAGTGTTCCCCAACTGGTTGTGGCGTAGCCGGCAGGTGATTTTTGCGTGATCGGCAGGTGGTTCTGGCGAGTCGAGCAGGTGGTTCCGGCGTGCTCGGCAGGTGCTTCCGGGGTCATTGGCACGGGGTTCTGGCATGTCTGAGAGGTGGTTCCTGCATGCCCGGCAAGTGATTCCGGAGTGTTCGCCAAGTGGTTCTGGCATAGTCGGCAGGTGATTTTGGCATGTCCGGCAGGTGGTTCAGGCGAGTTGAGCAGGCGGTTCCAACGTGCTTGGCAGGTGCTTCCGGCGTCTCCGGCACGTGTTTCTGGCACATCTGACAGGTGGTTCCGGCATGCCCGAAAGGTGATTCCGTTCTGTCCGGTAGGTGGTTCCAGCCTGCACGGCATGTGGTTCTGGTACGTCTCAGAGGTCGTTGCGCATGCCCAACAGGTGATTCCGGACTGTCCGCCACATGGTTCTGGCACGTCTGAGAGGTGGTTCCGGCATTCCCGGCAGGTCATCCCAGAGAGTCCTCCAAGTGGTTCTGGCATAACACGCAGGTGATTTCGGCGTGTCTGGCAGGTTGTTCCGTTGTGCTTGGCAGGTGGTTCAGGCTTGGCCGGCAGGTGGTTCCAGACTGTCCAGGACGTGTTTCCAGCTTCTCCGGCA
Source organism: Equus przewalskii (assembly GCF_037783145.1). Taxonomy (NCBI): domain Eukaryota; kingdom Metazoa; phylum Chordata; class Mammalia; order Perissodactyla; family Equidae; genus Equus; species Equus przewalskii. The sequence goes on along the minus strand of NW_027227274.1, from coordinate 1,110 downwards.
GGTGGTTCTGGTACGTCTGAGAGGTGGTTCCGCCATGGCGGGCAGGTGATTCCGGACCGTCCCCCAGGTGGTTCTGGCATAGCCAGCATTTGATATTGGCCTGTCAGGCAGGTGGTTCCAGCGAGTCGAACAGGTGGCTCCGGCGTGCTCGGCAGGTGGTTCCGGTCTGTCCGGTAGGTGTTTCCGGCGTGTCCGGCACGTGCTTCCGGCACGTCTGAGAGGTGGTTCCGGCATGCGCGACAGGTGGTTTCGGAGTGTCCGCCAGGTGGTTCTGGCATACCCGGCAGGTGATTTTGGCGTGTCCGGCAGGTGTTTCTGGCGAGTCGAGCAGGTGGCTCTGGCATGCTCGGCAGGTGCTTCCGGCGTCTCCGGCACTTGGTTCTGGTGTGTCTGAGAGCTGGTTCCGGCATGTCCGGCAGATGATTCCGGAGTGTCCGCCAAGTGGTTCTGGCATACCCAGCAGGTGATTTTGGCGTGTCAGGGAGGTGGTACCGGTGAGTCGAGCAGGTGGTTCCGGCGTGCTCAGCAGGTGGTTCAGGCGGTTCTGGCAGGTGGTATCAGTCTGTTCGGGGTGTGGTTCCAGCATCTCATGAACACGTTTCTGGCACGTCTGAGATGTGGTTCCAGCCGGCCCGACAGGTGTTTCCACAGTGTCCGCCAAGTGGTACTGGCGTAGTTGGCAGGTGATTTTGGCATGACCGGCAGGTGGTTCCAGCAAGCCCGGCAGGTGATTCCGAAGTGTTCCCCAACTGGTTGTGGCGTAGCCGGCAGGTGATTTTTGCGTGATCGGCAGGTGGCTCTGGCGACTCGAGCAGGTGGTTCCTGCGTGCTCGGCTGGTGCTTCGGGGGTCATTGGCACGGGGTTCTGGCATGTCTGAGAGGTGGTTCCTGCATTCCCGGCAAGTGATTCCGGAGTGTTCGCCAAGTGGGTCTGGCATAGTCGGCAGGAGATTTTGGCAGGTCCGGCAGGTGGTTCACGCGAGTTGAGCAGGTGGTTCCAACGTGCTTGGCAGGTGCTTCCGGCGTCTCCGGCACGTGTTTCTGGCACATCTGACAGGTGGTTCCGGCATGACCGAAAGGTGATTCTGGTCTGTCTGGTAGGAGGTTCCA
>NW_027227273.1:0-41275 GCF_037783145.1 Equus przewalskii | reverse complement strand
AATTGGGCCCGAGAGCATCTTGCTTCCAGCACTTTGGGAAGCTAAGAAACAACTCGCTCTGCACAGTGCTCTTACAGCCTACCGGGAACATCTCTTACAAATGCCTGTGAAACGCAGTTTCTTTGCAGGCCTGATCTGGCTGAAGTAGAACTTCTGCCCTGCGTGTGCCACATTGCCCTAGAGCTGAAAGGTACAACCTGCAGGCTTCTTAACAAAGGGCGAGTTGGGCCCCACAGCACATTGCTTCAAGCTCTTTGGGAAGCTAAGAAACAACTCGCTATGCACACTGCTCTTACAGTCTACCGAGAACATCTCTTACAAAGGCCTGTGAAATGCAGTTCTTTGCAGGCCTGATCTGGCTGAAGTAGAACTTCTGCCCTGGGTGTGCCACATTGCCCTAGAGCTGAAAGGCACAGCGTGCAGGCTTGTTAACAAAGGGCGAGTTGGGCCCCACAGCATCTTGCTTCCAGCTCTTTGGGAAGCTAAGAAACAACTCGCTCTGCACAGTGCTCTTACATCCTACCGGCAACATCTCTTACAAAGGCCTGTGAAACGCAGTTTCTTTGCAGGCCTGATCTGGCTGAAGTAGAACTTCTGCCCTGGGTGTGCCACATTGCCCTAGAGCTGAAAGGCACAACGTGCAGGCTTCTTAAGAAAGGGCGAGTTGGGCCCCAGAGCATCTTGCTTCCAGCTCTTTGGGAAGCTAAGAAACAACTCGCTCTGCACAGTGCTCTTACAGCCTACCGGGAACATCTCTTACAAAGGCCTGTGAAACGCAGTTTCTTTGCAGGCCTGATCTGGCTGAAGTAGAACTTCTGACCTGGGTGTGAAACATTGCCATAGAGCTGAAAGGCACAACGTGCAGGCTTCTTAACAAAGGGCGAGTTGGGCCCCAGAGCATCTTGCTTCCAGCTCTTTGGGAAGCTAAGAAACAACTCGCTCTGCACAGTGCTCTTACAGCCTACCGGGAACATCTCTTACAAAGGCCTGTGCAACGCAGTTTCTTGGCAGGCCTGATCTGGCTGAAGTAGAACTTCTGCCCTGGGTGTGCCACATTGGCCTAGAGCTGAAAGGCACAACGTGCAGGCTTCTTAACAAAGGGCGAGTTGGGCCCAGAGCATCTTGCTTCAAGCTCTTTGGGAAGCTAAGAAACAACTCGCTCTGCACAGTGCTCTTACAGCCTACCCTAAACATCTCTTACAAAGGCCTGTGAAACGCAGTTTCTTTTTCAGGCCTAATGTGGCTGAAGTAGAACTTCTGCCCTCGGTGTGCCACATTGCCCTAGAGCTGAAAGGCACAACGTGCAGGCTCCTTAACAAAGGCCGAGTTGGGCCGTACTGCATCTTGCTTCCAGCTCTTTGGGAAGCTAAGAAACAACTCGCTCTGCACAGTGCTCTTACAGCCTACCGGGAACATCTCTTAAAAAGCCCTGTGAAACGCAGTTTCTTTGCAGGCCTGATCTGGCTGAAGTAGAACTTCTGCCCTGGGTGTGCCACATTGCCCTAGAGCTGAAAGGCACAACGTGCAGGATTCTTAACAAAGGGCGAGTTGGGCCCCACAGCATCTTGCTTCCAGCTCTTTGGGAAGCTAAGAAACAACTCGCTCTGCACAGTGCTCTTACAGCCTACCGGGAACATCTCTTACAAAGGCCTGTGAAACGCAGTTTCTTGGCAGGCCTGATGTGGCTGAAGTAGAACTTCTGCCCTGGGTGTGCCACATTGCCCTAGAGCTGAAAAGAACAACGTGCAGGCTTCTTAACAAAGGGCGAGTTGGGCCCCAGAGCATCTTGCTTCCAGCTCTTTGGGAAGCTAAGAAACAACTCGCTCTGCACAGTGCTCTTACAGCCTACCGGGAACATCTCTTACAAAGGCCTGTGAAACGCAGTTTCTTTGCAGGCCTGATCTGGCTGAAGTAGAACTTCTGCCCTGGGTGTGCCACATTTCCGTAGAGCTGAAAGGCACATCGTGCAGGCTTCTTAACAAAGGGCGAGTTGGGCCCCAGAGCATCTTGCTTCCAGCTCTTTGGGAAGCTGAGACACAACTCGCTGTGCACAGTGCTCTTACAGCCTACCGGGAACATCTCTTACAAAGGCCTGTGAAACGCAGTTTCTTTGCAGGCCTGATCTGGCTGAAGTAGAACTTCTGCCCTGGGTGTGCCACATTGCCCTAGAGCTGAAAGGCACAACGTGCAGGCTTCTTAACAAAGGGCGAATTGGGCCCCAGAGCATCTTGCTTCCAGCTCTTTGGGAAGCTAAGAAACAACTCGCTCTGCACAGTAATCTTACAGCCTAGCGGGAACATCTCTTACAAAGGCCTGTGAAACGCAGTTTCTTTGCAGGCCTGATCTGGCTGGAGTAGAACTTCTGCCCTGGGTGTGCCACATTGCCCTAGAGCTGAAAGGCACAACGTGCAGGCTTCTTACCAAAGGGCGAATTGGGCCCCAGAGCATCTTGCTTCCAGCTCTTTGGGAAGCTAAGAAACAACTCGCTCTGCACAGTGCTCTTACAGCCTACCGGGAATATCTCTTACAAAGGCCTGTGAAACGCAGTTTCTTTGCAGGCCTGATCTGGCTTAAGTAGAACTTCTGAGCTGGGTGTGCCACATTGCCCTAGAGCTGAAAGGCACAACGTGCAGGCTTCTTAACAAAGGGCGAGTTGGGCCCCACAGCATATTGCTTCAAGCTCTTTGCGAAGCTAAGAAACAACTCGCTATGCACACTGCTCTTACAGCCTACCGAGAACATCTCTTACAAAGGCCTGTGAAATGCAGTTTCTTTGCAGGCCTGATCTGGCTGAAGTAGAACTTCTGCCCTGGGTGTGCCACATTGCCCTAGAGCTGAAAGGCACAACGTGCAGGCTTCTTAACAAAGGGCAAGTTGGGTCCCAAAGCATCTTGCTTCCAGCTCTTTGGGAAGCTAAGAAACAACTCGCTCTGCACAGTGCTCTTACAGCCTACCGGGAACATCTCTTACAGAGGCCTGTGAAACGCAGTTTCTTTGCAGGCCTGATCTGGCTGAAGTAGAACTTCTGCCCTGGGTGTGCCACATTGCCCTAGAGCTGAATGGCACAACGTGCAGGCTTCTTAACAAAGGGCGAGTTGGGCCCCAGAGCATCTTGCTTCCAGCTCTTTGGGAAGCTAAGAAAGAACTCGCTCTGCACAGTGCTCTTACTGCCTACCGGGAACATCTCTTACAAAGGCCTGTGAAACGCAGTTTCTTTGCAGGCCTGCTCTGGCTGAAGTAGAACTTCTGAGCTGGGTGTGCCACTTTGCCCTAGAGCTGCAAGGCACAACGTGCAGGCTTCTTAACAAATGGCGAGTTGGGCCTCAGAGCATCTTGCTTCCAGCTCTTTGGGAAGCTAAGAAAGAACTCGCTCTGCACAGTGCTCTTACAGCCTACCGGGAACATCTCTTACAAAGGCCTGTGAAACGCAGTTTCTTTGCAGGCCTGATCTGGCTGAAGTAGAACTTCTGCCCTGGGTGTGCCACATTGCCCTAGAGCTGAGAGGTATAACGTGCAGTCTCCTTTCCAAAGGGCGAGTTGGGCCGCAGAGCATCCTGTTTCCAGCTCTTTGGGAAGCTAAGAAACAACTCGCTCTGCACAGTGCTCTTACAGCCTACCGGGAACATCTCTTACAAAGGCCTGTGAAACGCAGTTTCTTTGCAGGCCTGATCTGGCTGAAGTAGAACTTCTGCCCAGGGTGTGCCACATTGCCCTAGAGCTGAAAGCTACAACGTGCTGTCTGCTTTCCAAAGGGCGAGTTGGGCCCCAGAGCATCTTGCTTCCAGCTCTTTGGGAAGCTAAGAAACAACTCGCTATGCACAGTGCTCTTACAGCCTACCGGGAACATCTCTTACAAAGGCCTGTGAAACGCACTTTCTTTGCAGGCCTGATCAGGCTGAAGTAGAACTTCTGCCCTGGGTGTGGCACCTAGCCCTAGAGCTGAAAGGCACAACGTGCAGGCTTCTTAACAAAGGGCGAGTTGGGCACCACACCATCTTGCTTCCAGTTCTTTGGGAAGCTAAGAAACAACTCGCTCTGCACAGTGCTCTTACAGCCTACCGGGAACATGTCTTACAAAGGCCTGTGAAACGCAGTTTCTTTGCAGGCCTGATCTGGCTGAAGTAGAACTTCTGCCCTGGGTGTGCCACATTGCCCTAGAGCTGAAAGGCACAACGTGCAGGCTTCTTAACAAAGGGCGAGTTGGGCCCCAGAGCATCTTGCTTCCAGCTCTTTGGGAAGCTAAGAAACAACTCGCTCTGCACAGTGCTCTTACAGCCTACCGGGAACATCTCTTACAAAGGCCTGTGAAATGCAGTTTCTTTGCAGGCCTGATCTGGCTGAAGTAGAACTTCTGCCCTGGGTGTGACACATTGCCCTAGAGCTGAAAGGCACAACGTGCGGGCTTCTTGACAAAGGGCGAGTTGGGCCCCAGAGCATCTTGCTTCCAGCTCTTTGGGAAGCTAAGAAACAACTCGCTCTGCACAGTGCTCCTACAGACTACCGGGAACATGTCTTACAAAGGCCTGTGAAACGCAGTTTCTTTGCAGGCCTGATCTGGCTGAAGTAGAAGTTCTGCTCTGGTTGGGCCACATTGCCCTAGAGCTGAAAGCTACAACGTGCAGTCTGCTTTCCAAAGGGCGAGTTGGGCCGCAGAGCATCTTGTTTCCAGCTCTTTGGGAAGCTAAGAAACAACTCGCTCTGCACAGTGCTCTTATAGCCTACTGTGAACATCTCTTACAAAGGCCTGTGAAACGCAGTTTCTTTGCAGGCCTGATCTGGCTGAAGTAGAACTTCTGCCCAGGGTGTGCCACATTGCCCTAGAGCTGAAAGCTACAAGGTGCCGTCTGCTTTCCAAAGGGCGAGTTGGGCCCCAGAGCATCATGCTTCCAGCTCTTTGGGAAGCTAAGAAACAACTCGCTCTGCACAGTGCTCTTATAGCCTACGGGGAACATCTCTTACAAAGGCCTGTGAAACGCACTTTCTTTGCAGGCCTGATCAGGCTGAAGTAGAACTTCTGCCCTGGGTGTGGCACCTAGCCCTAGAGCTGAAAGGCACAACGTGCAGGCTTCTTAACAAAGGGCGAGTTCTGCCCCACAGCTTCTTGCTTCCAGCTCTTTGGGAAGCTAAGAAACAACTCGCTCTGCACAGTGCTCTTACAGCCTACCGGGAACATCTCTTACAAAGGCCTGTGAAACGCAGTTTCTTTGCAGCCCTGATCTGGCTGAAGTAGAACTTCTGCCCTGGGTGTGCCACATTGCCCTAGAGCTGAAAGGCACAACGTGCCGGCTTCTTAACAAAGGGCGAGTTGGGCGCCAGAGCATCTTGCTTCAACCTTTTTGGGAAGCTAAGAAACAACTCGCTCTGCACAGGGCTCTGACAGCCTAGCGGGAACATCTCTTACAAAGGCCTGTGAAACGCAGTTTCTTGGCAGGCCTGATCTGGATGAAGTAGAACTTCTGCCCTGGGTGTGCCACATTGCCCTAGAGCTGAAAGGCACAACGTGCAGGCTGCTTGACAAAGGGCGAGTTGGGCCCCACATCATCTTGCTTCCAGCTCTTTGGGAAGCTAAGAAACAACTCGCTCTGCACAGTGCTCTTACAGCCTACCGGGAACATCTCTTACAAAGGCCTGTGAAACGCAGTTTCTTTGCAGGCCTGATCTGGCTGAAGTAGAACTTCTGCCATGGGTGTGCCACACTGCCCTAGAGCTGAAAGGCACAAAGTGCAGGCTTCTTAACAAAGGGCGAGTTGGGCCCCAGAGCATCTTGCTTCCAGCTCTTTGGGAAGCTAAGAAACAACTCGCTCTGCACAGTGCTCTTACAGCCTACTGGGAACATCTCTTACAAAGGCCTGTGAAACACAGTTTCTTTGCAGGCCTGATCTGGATGAAGTAGAACTTCTGCCCTGGGTGTTGCACCTAGCCCTAGAGCTGAAAGGCACAACGTGCAGTCTGCATTCGAAAGGGCGAGTTGGGCGCCAGAGCATCTTGCTTCCAGCTCTTTGGGAACCTAAGAAACAACTCGCTCTGCACAGTGCTCTTACAGCCTACCGGGAACATCTCTTACAAAGGCCTGTGAAACGCAGTTTCTTTGCAGGCCTGATGTGGCTGAAGTAGAACTTCTGCCCTGGGTGTGCCACATTGCCCTAGAGCTGAAAGGCACAACGTGCAGGCTTCTTAACAAAGGGCGAGTTGGGTGCCACAGCATCTTGCTTCAACCTTTTTGGGAAGCTAAGAAACAACTCGCTCTGCACAGGGCTCTGACAGCCGACCGGGAACATCTCTTACAAAGGCCTGTGAAACGCAGTTTCTTGGCAGGCCTGATCTGGCTGAAGTAGAACTTCTGCCCTGGGTGTGCCACATTGCCCTAGAGCTGAAAGGCACAACGTGCAGGCTTCTTAAAAAAGGGCGAGTTGGGCCCCACAGCATCTTGCTTCCAGCTCTTTGGGAAGCTAAGAAACAACTCGCTCTACACAGTGCTCTTACAGCCTACTGGGAACATGTCTTACAAAGGCCTGTGAAACGCAGTTTCTTTGCAGGCCTGATCGGGCTGAAGTAGAAGTTCTGCTCTGGTTGCGCCTCATTGCCCTAGAGCTGAAAGCTACAACGTGCAGTCTGCATTCGAAAGGGCGAGTTCGGCGCCAGAGCATCTTGCTTCCAGCTCTTTGGGAACCTAAGAAACAACTCGCTCTGCACAGTGCTCTTACAGCCTACCGGGAACATCTTTTAAAAAGGCCTGTGAAACGCAGTTTCTTTGCAGGCCTGATAAGGCTGAAGTAGAAGTTCTGCCCTGGGTGTGCCACATTGCCCTAGAGCTGAAAGGCACAACGTGCAGGCTTCTTGACAAAGGGCGAGTTGGGCCCCAGAGCATCTTGCTTCCAGCTCTTTGGGAAGCTAAGAAACAACTCGCTCTGCACAGTGCTCTTACAGCCTACCGGGAACATCTCTTACAAAGGCCTGTGAAACGCAGTTTCTTTGCAGGCCTGATCTGGCTGAAGTAGAACTTCTGCCCTGGGTGTGCCACATTGCCCTAGAGCTGAAAGGCACAACGTGCAGGCTTCTTAACAAAGGGTGAGTTGGGCCCCAGAGCTTCTTGCTTCCAGCTCTTTGGGAAGCTAAGAAACAACTCGCTCTGCACAGTGCTCTTACAGCCTACTGGGAACATCTCTTACAAAGGCCTGTGAAACGCAGTTTCTTTGCAGGCCTGATCTGGATGAAGTAGAACTTCTGCCCTGGGTGTTGCACCTAGCCCTAGAGCTGAAAGGCACAACGTGCAGTCTGCATTCGAAAGGGCGAGTTGGACGCTTGAGCATCTTGCTTCCAGCTCTTTGGGAACCTAAGAAACAACTCGCTCTGCAAAGTGCTCTTACAGCCTACCGGGAACATCTCTTAAAAAGGCCTGTGAAAGGCAGTTTCTTTGCAGGCCTGATAAGGCTGAAGTAGAAGTTCTGCCCTGGGTGTGCCACATTGCCCTAGAGCTGAAAGGCGCAACGTGCAGGCTTCTTAACAAAGGGCGAGTTGGGCCCCAGAGCATCTTGCTTCCAGCTCTTTGGGAAGCTAAGAAACAACTCGCTCTGCACAGTGCTCTTACAGCCTACCGGGAACATCTCTTACAAAGGCCTGTGAAATGCAGTTTCTTTGCAGGCCTGATCTGGCTGAAGTAGAACTTCTGCCCTGGGTGTGCCACATTGCCCTAGAGCTGAAAGGCACAACGTGCAGGCTTCTTAACAAAGGGCGAGTTGGGCCCCAGAGCTCCTTGCTTCCAGCTCTTTGGGAAGCTAAGAAACAACTCACTCTGCACAGTGCACTTACAGCCTACCGGGAACATCTCTTACAAAGGCCTGTGAAACGCAGTTTCTTTGCAGGCCTGATCTGGCTGAAGTACCACTTCTGCCCTGAGTGTGCCACATTGCCCTAGAGCTGAAAGGCACAACGTGCAGGCTTCTTAACAAAGGGCGAGTTGGGCCCCACAGCATCTTGCTTCCAGCTCTTTGGGAAGCTAAGAAACAACTCGCTCTGCACAGTGCTCTTACAGCCTACCGGGAACATCTCTTACAAAGGCCTGTGAGACGCAGTTTCTTGGCAGGCCTGATCTGGCTGAAGTAGATCTTCTGCTCTGGTTGCGCCACATTGGCCTAGAACTGAAAGCTACAACGTGCAGTCTGCTTTCCAAAGGGCGAGTTGGGCCCCAGAGCATCTTGCTTCCAGCTCTTTGGGAAGCTAAGAAACACCTCGCTCTGCACAGTGCTCTTACAGCCTACCGGGAACATCTCTTACAAAGGCCTGTGAAACGCAGTTTCTTGGCAGGCCTGATCTGGCTGAAGTAGAACTTCTGCCCTGGGTGTGCCACATTGCCCTAGAGCTGAAAGGCACAACGTGCAGGCTTCTTAAAAAAGGGCGAGTTGGGCACCACAGCATCTTGCTTCCAGCTCTTTGGGAAGCTAAGAAACAACTCGCTCTACACAGTGCTCTTACAGCCTACCGGGAGCATGTCTTACAAAGGCCTGTGAAACGCAGTTTCTTTGCAGGCCTGATCTGGCTGAAGTAGAAGATCTGCTCTGGTTGCGCCACATTGCCCTAGAGCTGAAAGCTACAACGTGCAGTCTGCTTTCCAAAGGGCGAGTTGGGCCCCAGAGCATCTTGCTTCCAGCTCTTTGGGAAGCTAAGAAACAACTCGCTCTGCACAGTGCTCTTACAGCCTACCGGGAACATGTCTTACCAAAGCCTGTGAAACGCAGTTTCTTTGCAGGCCTGATCTGGCTGAAGTAGAAGTTCTACCCTGGGTGTGCCACATTGCCCTAGAGCTGAAAGGCACAACGTGCAGGCTTCTTAAGAAAGGGCGAGTTGGGCCCCAGAGCATCTTGCTTCCAGCTCTTTGGGAAGCTAAGAAACAACTCGCTCTGCACAGTGCTCTTACAGCCTACCGGGAACATGTCTTACCAAGGCCTGTGAAACGCAGTTTCTTTGCAGGCCTGATCTGGCTGAAGTAGAAGTTCTACCCTGGGTGTGCCACATTGCCCTAGAGCTGAAAGGCACAACGTGCAGGCTTCATTCGAAAGGGCGAGTTGGGCCCCAGAGCATCTTGCTTCCAGCTCTTTGGGAAGCTAAGAAACAACTCGCTCTGCACAGTGCTCTTACATCCTACCGGGAACATCTCTTACAAAGGCCTGTGAAACGCAGTTTCTTTGCAGGCCTGATCTGGCTGAAGTAGAACTTCTGCCCAGGGTGTGCCACATTGCCCTAGAGCTGAAAGCTACAACGTGCCGTCTGCTTTCCAAAGGGCGAGTTGGGCCAAAGAGCATTTGCTTCCAGCTCTTTGGGAAGCTAAGAAACAAGTCGCTCTGCACAGTGCTCTTACAGCCTACCGGGAACATCTCTTACAAAGGCCTGTGAAACGCAGTTTCTTTGCAGGCCTGATCTGGCTGAAGTAGAACTTCTGCCATGGGTGTGCCACACTGCCCTAGAGCTGAAAGGCACAAAGTGCAGGCTTCTTAACAAAGGGCGAGTTGGGCCCCAGAGCATCTTGCTTCCAGCTCTTTGGGAAGCTAAGAAACAACTCGCTCTGCACAGTGCTCTTACAGCCTACTGGGAACATCTCTTACAAAGGCCTGTGAAACACAGTTTCTTTGCAGGCCTGATCTGGATGAAGTAGAACTTCTGCCCTGGGTGTTGCACCTAGCCCTAGAGCTGAAAGGCACAACGTGCAGTCTGCATTCGAAAGGGCGAGTTGGGCGCCAGAGCATCTTGCTTCCAGCTCTTTGGGAACCTAAGAAACAACTCGCTCTGCACAGTGCTCTTACAGCCTACCGGGAACATCTCTTACAAAGGCCTGTGAAACGCAGTTTCTTTGCAAGCCTGATGTGGCTGAAGTAGAACTTCTGCCCTGGGTGTGCCACATTGCCCTAGAGCTGAAAGGCACAACGTGCAGGCTTCTTAACAAAGGGCGAGTTGGGTGCCACAGCATCTTGCTTCAACCTTTTTGGGAAGCTAAGAAACAACTCGCTCTGCACAGGGCTCTGACAGCCGACCGGGAACATCTCTTACAAAGGCCTGTGAAACGCAGTTTCTTGGCAGGCCTGATCTGGCTGAAGTAGAACTTCTGCCCTGGGTGTGCCACATTGCCCTAGAGCTGAAAGGCACAACGTGCAGGCTTCTTAAAAAAGGGCGAGTTGGGCCCCACAGCATCTTGCTTCCAGCTCTTTGGGAAGCTAAGAAACAACTCGCTCTACACAGTGCTCTTACAGCCTACTGGGAACATGTCTTACAAAGGCCTGTGAAACGCAGTTTCTTTGCAGGCCTGATCGGGCTGAAGTAGAAGTTCTGCTCTGGTTGCGCCTCATTGCCCTAGAGCTGAAAGCTACAACGTGCAGTCTGCATTCGAAAGGGCGAGTTGGGCGCCAGAGCATCTTGCTTCCAGCTCTTTGGGAACCTAAGAAACAACTCGCTCTGCACAGTGCTCTTACAGCCTACCGGGAACATCTTTTAAAAAGGCCTGTGAAACGCAGTTTCTTTGCAGGCCTGATAAGGCTGAAGTAGAAGTTCTGCCTTGGGTGTGCCACATTGCCCTAGAGCTGAAAGGCACAACGTGCAGGCTTCTTGACAAAGGGCGAGTTGGGCCCCAGAGCATCTTGCTTCCAGCTCTTTGGGAAGCTAAGAAACAACTCGCTCTGCACAGTGCTCTTACAGCCTACCGGGAACATCTCTTACAAAGGCCTGTGAAACGCAGTTTCTTTGCAGGCCTGATCTGGCTGAAGTAGAACTTCTGCCCTGGGTGTGCCACATTGCCCTAGAGCTGAAAGGCACAACGTGCAGGCTTCTTAACAAAGGGCGAGTTGGGCCCCAGAGCTTCTTGCTTCCAGCTCTTTGGGAAGCTAAGAAACAACTCGCTCTGCACAGTGCTCTTACAGCCTACTGGGAACATCTCTTACAAAGGCCTGTGAAACGCAGTTTCTTTGCAGGCCTGATCTGGATGAAGTAGAACTTCTGCCCTGGGTGTTGCACCTAGCCCTAGAGCTGAAAGGCACAACGTGCAGTCTGCATTCGAAAGGGCGAGTTGGACGCTTGAGCATCTTGCTTCCAGCTCTTTGGGAACCTAAGAAACAACTCGCTCTGCAAAGTGCTCTTACAGCCTACCGGGAACATCTCTTAAAAAGGCCTGTGAAAGGCAGTTTCTTTGCAGGCCTGATAAGGCTGAAGTAGAAGTTCTGCCCTGGGTGTGCCACATTGCCCTAGAGCTGAAAGGCGCAACGTGCAGGCTTCTTAACAAAGGGCGAGTTGGGCCCCAGAGCATCTTGCTTCCAGCTCTTTGGGAAGCTAAGAAACAACTCGCTCTGCACAGTGCTCTTACAGCCTACCGGGAACATCTCTTACAAAGGCCTGTGAAATGCAGTTTCTTTGCAGGCCTGATCTGGCTGAAGTAGAACTTCTGCCCTGGGTGTGCCACATTGCCCTAGAGCTGAAAGGCACAACGTGCAGGCTTCTTAACAAAGGGCGAGTTGGGCCCCAGAGCTTCTTGCTTCCAGCTCTTTGGGAAGCTAAGAAACAACTCACTCTGCACAGTGCACTTACAGCCTACCGGGAACATCTCTTACAAAGGCCTGTGAAACGCAGTTTCTTTGCAGGCCTGATCTGGCTGAAGTACCACTTCTGCCCTGAGTGTGCCACATTGCCCTAGAGCTGAAAGGCACAACGTGCAGGCTTCTTAACAAAGGGCGAGTTGGGCCCCACAGCATCTTGCTTCCAGCTCTTTGGGAAGCTAAGAAACAACTCGCTCTGCACAGTGCTCTTACAGCCTACCGGGAACATCTCTTACAAAGGCCTGTGAGACGCAGTTTCTTGGCAGGCCTGATCTGGCTGAAGTAGAAGATCTGCTCTGGTTGCGCCACATTGCCCTAGAGCTGAAAGCTACAACGTGCAGTCTGCTTTCCAAAGGGCGAGTTGGGCCCCAGAGCATCTTGCTTCCAGCTCTTTGGGAAGCTAAGAAACAACTCGCTCTGCACAGTGCTCTTACAGCCTACCGGGAACATGTCTTACCAAAGCCTGTGAAACGCAGTTTCTTTGCAGGCCTGATCTGGCTGAAGTAGAAGTTCTACCCTGGGTGTGCCACATTGCCCTAGAGCTGAAAGGCACAACGTGCAGGCTTCTTAAGAAAGGGCGAGTTGGGCCCCAGAGCATCTTGCTTCCAGCTCTTTGGGAAGCTAAGAAACAACTCGCTCTGCACAGTGCTCTTACAGCCTACCGGGAACATGTCTTACCAAGGCCTGTGAAACGCAGTTTCTTTGCAGGCCTGATCTGGCTGAAGTAGAAGTTCTACCCTGGGTGTGCCACATTGCCCTAGAGCTGAAAGGCACAACGTGCAGGCTTCTTAAGAAAGGGCGAGTTGGGCCCCAGAGCATCTTGCTTCCAGCTCTTTGGGAAGCTAAGAAACAACTCGCTCTGCACAGTGCTCTTACATCCTACCGGGAACATCTCTTACAAAGGCCTGTGAAACGCAGTTTCTTTGCAGGCCTGATCTGGCTGAAGTAGAACTTCTGCCCAGGGTGTGCCACATTGCCCTAGAGCTGAAAGCTACAACGTGCCGTCTGCTTTCCAAAGGGCGAGTTGGGCCAAAGAGCATTTGCTTCCAGCTCTTTGGGAAGCTAAGAAACAAGTCGCTCTGCACAGTGCTCTTACAGCCTACCGGGAACATCTCTTACAAAGGCCTGTGAAACGCACTTTCTTTGCAGGCCTGATCAGGCTGAAGTAGAACTTCTGCCCTGGGTGTGGCACCTAGCCCTAGAGCTGAAAGGCACAACGTGCAGGCTTCTTAACAAAGGGCGAGTTGGGCCCCAGAGCATCTTGCTTCCAGCTCTTTGGGAAGCTAAGAAACAACTCGCTCTGCACACTGCTCTTACAGCCTACCGGGAACATCTCTTACAAAGGCCTGTGAAACGCAGTTTATTTGCAGGCCTGATCTGGCTGAAGTAGAACTTCTGCCCCGGGTGTGCCACATTGCCCTAGAGGTGAAAGGCACAACGTGCAGGCTTCTTAACAAAGGGCGAGTTGGGCCCCAGAGCATATTGCTTCCAGCTCTTTGGGAACCTAAGAAACAACTCGCTCTGCACAGTGCTCTTACAGCCTACCGGGAACATCTCTTACAAAGGCCTGTGAGACGCAGTTTCTTTGCAGGCCTGATCTGGCTGAAGTAGAACTTCTGCCCTGGGTGTGCCACATTGCCGTGCAGCTGAATGTTACAACGTGCAGGCTTCTTAACAAAGGGCGAGTTGGGCCCCAGAGCATCTTGCTTCCAGCTCTTTGGGAAGCTAAGAAACAACTCGCTCTGCACAGTGCTCTTACAGCCTACCGGGAACATCTCTTACAAAGGCCTGTGAAACGCAGATTCTTTGCAGGCCTGATGTGGCTGAAGTAGAACTTCTGCAGTGGGTGTGCCACATTGCCCTAGAGCTGAAAGGCACAACGTGCAGGCTAATTAACAAAGGGCGAGTTGGGCCCCAGAGCATCTTGCTTCCAGCTCTTTGGGAAGCTAAGAAACAACTCGCTCTGCACAGTGCTCTTACAGCCTACCAGGAACATCTCTTACAAAGGCCTGTGAAACGCAGTTTCTTTGCAGGCCTGATCGGGCTGAAGTAGAACTTCTGCCATCGGGTGCCACAATGCCCTAGAGCTGAAAGGCACAACGTGCAGGCTTCTTAACAAAGGGCGAGTTGGGCCCCAGAGCATCTTGCTTCCAGCTCTTTGGGAAGCTAAGAAACAACTCGCTCTGCACAGTGCTCTTACAGCCTACCGGGAACATGTCTTACAAAGGCCTGTGAAACGCAGTTTCTTTGCAGGCCTGATCTGGCTGAAGTAGAAGTTCTGCTCTGGTTGCGCCACATTGCCCTAGAGCTGAAAGGCACAACGTGCAGTCTGCTTTCCAAAGGGCGAGATGGGCCCCAGAGCATCTTGCTTCCAGCTCTTTGGGAAGCTAAGAAACAACTCGCTCTGCACAGTGCTCTTACAGCCTACCGGGAACATCTCTTACAAAGGCCTGTGAAACGCAGATTCTTTGCAGGCCTGATGTGGCTGAAGTAGAACTTCTGCAGTGGGTGTGCCACATTGCCCTAGAGCTGAAAGGCACAACGTGCAGGCTAATTAACAAAAAGCGAGTTGGGCCCCAGAGCATCTTGCTTCCAGCTCTTTGGGAAGCTAAGAAACAACTCGCTCTGCACAGTGCTCTTACAGCCTACCAGGAACATCTCTTACAAAGGCCTGTGAAACGCAGTTTCTTTGCAGGCCTGATCTGGCTGAAGTAGAACTTCTGCCATCGGGTGCCACAATGCCCTAGAGCTGAAAGGCACAACGTGCAGGCTTCTTAACAAAGGGCGAGTTGGGCCCCAGAGCATCTTGCTTCCAGCTCTTTGGGAAGCTAAGAAACAACTCGCTCTGCACAGTGCTCTTACAGCCTACCGGGAACATGTCTTACAAAGGCCTGTGAAACGCAGTTTCTTTGCAGGCCTGATCTGGCTGAAGTAGAAGTTCTGCTCTGGTTGCGCCACATTGCCCTAGAGCTGAAAGGCACAACGTGCAGTCTGCTTTCCAAAGGGCGAGATGGGCCCCAGAGCATCTTGCTTCCAGCTCTTTGGGAAGCTAAGAAACAACTCGCTCTGCACAGTGCTCTTACAGCCTACCGGGAACATGTCGTACCAAGGCCTGTGAAACGCAGTTTCTTTGCAGGCCTGATCTGGCTGAAGTAGAACTTCTGCCGTGGGTGTGCCACATTGCCCTAGAGCTGAAAGGCACAACGTGCAGGTTTCTTAACAAAGGGCGAGTTGGACCCCAGAGCTTCTTGCTTCCAGCTGTTTGGGAAGCTAAGAAACAACTCGCTCTGCACAGTGCTCTTACAGCCTACCGGGAACATCTCTTACAAAGGCCTGTGAGACGCAGTTTCTTTGCAGGCCTGATCTGGATGAAGTAGGACTTCTGCCCTGGGTGTGGCACGTAGCCCTAGAGCTGAAAGGCACAACGTGCAGTCTGCATTCGAAAGGGCGAGTTGGGCGCCAGAGCATCTTGCTTCCAGCTCTTTGGGAACCTAAGAAACAACTCGCTCTGCACAGTGCTCTTACAGCCTACCGTGAACATCTCTTTAAAAGGCCTGTGAAACGCAGTTTCTTTGCAGGCCTGATAAGGCTGAAGTAGAAGTTCTGCCCTGGGTGTGCCACATTGCCCTAGAGCTGAAAGGCACAACGTGTAGGCTTCTTAACAAAGGGCGAGTTGGGCCCCAGAGCATCTTGCTTCCAGCTCTTTGGGAAGCTAAGAACCAACTCGCTCTGCACAGTGCTCTTACAGCCTACCGGGAACATCTCTTACAAAGGCCTGTGAAACGCAGTTTCTTGGCAAGCCTGATCTGGCTGAAGTAGAACTTCTGCTCTGGGTGTGCCACATTGCCCTAGAGCTGAAATGCACAACGTGGAGGCTTCTTAACAAAGGGCGAGTTGGGCCCCAGAGCATCTTGCTTCCAGCTCTTTGGGAAGCTAAGAAACAACTCGCTCTGCACAGTGCTCTTACAGCCTACCGGGAACATCTCTTACAAAGGCCTGTGAAACGCAGTTTCTTTGCAGGCCTGATCTGGCTGAAGTAGAACTTCTGCTCTGGGTGTGCCACACTGCCCTAGACCTGAAAGCTACAACGCGCAGTCTCCTTTCCAATGTGAGAGTAGGGCCCCAGAGCATCTTGCTTCCAGCTCTTTGGGAAGCTAAGAAACAACTCGCTCTGCACACTGCTCTTACAGCCTACCGGGAACATCTCTTACAACGGCCTGTGAAACATAGTTTCCTTGCAGGCCTGATCTGGCAGAAGTAGAACTTCTGCCCTGGGTGTGCCACATTGCCCTAGAGCTGAAAGGCACAACGTGCAGGCTTCTTAACAAAGGGCGAGTTGGGCCCCAGAGCAGCTTGCTTCCAGCTCTTTGGTAAGCTAAGAAACAACTAGCCCTGCACAGTGCTCTTACAGCCTAAGGGGAACATCTCTTACAAATGCCTGTGAAATGCAGTTTCTTTGCAGTCCTGATCTGGCTGAAGTAGAACTTCTGCTCTGGTTGCGCCACATTGGCCTAGAACTGAAAGCTACAACGTGCAATCTGCTTTCCAAAGGGCGAGTTGGGGCCCAGAGCATCTTGCTTCCAGCTCTTTGGGAAGCTAAGAAACAACTCGCTCTGCACAGTGCTCTTACAGCCTACCGGGAACATGTCTTACCAAGGCCTGTGAAACGCAGTTTCTTTGCATGCCTGATCTGGCTGAAGTAGAACTTCTGCCCTGGGTGTGCCACATTGCCCTAGAGCTGAAAGGCACAACGTGCGGGCTTCTTGACAAAGGGCGAGTTGGGCCCCAGAGCATCTTGCTTCCAGCTCTTTGGGAAGCTAAGAAACAACTCGCTCTGCACAGTGCTCTTACAGCCTACCGGGAACATCTCTTACAAAGGCCTGTGAAACCAGTTTCTTTGCAGGCCTGATCTGGCTGAAGTAGAACTTCTGCCCTGGGTGTGCCACATTGCCCTAGAGCTGAAAGGCACAACGTGCAGGCTTCTTAACAAAGGGCGAGTTGGGCGCCAGAGCATCTTGCTTCAACCTTTTTGGGAAGCTAAGAAACAATTCGCTCTGCACAGGGCTCTGACAGCCTACCGGGACCGTCTCTTACAAAGGCCTGTGAAACGCAGTTTCTTGGCAGGCCTGATCTGGCTGAAGTAGAACTTCTGCCCTGGGTGTGCCACATTGCCCTAGAGCTGAAAGGCACAACGTGCAGGCTTCTTAAAAAAGGGCGAGTTGGGCCCCACAGCATCTTGCTTCCAGCTCTTTGGGAAGCTAAGAAACAACTCGCTCTACACAGTGCTCTTACAGCCTACCGGGAACATGTCTTACAAAGGCCTGTGAAACGCAGTTTCTTTGCAGGCCTGATCTGGCTGAAGTAGAAGTTCTGCTCTGGTTGCGCCACATTGCCCTAGAGCTGAAAGCTACAACGTGCAGTCTGCTTTCCAAAGCGCGAGTTGGGCCCCAGAGCATCTTGCTTCCAGCTCTTTGGGAAGCTAAGAAACAACTCGCTCTGCACAGTGCTCTTACAGCCTACCGGGAACATCTCTTACAAAGGCCTGTGAAACGCAGTTTCTTTGCAGGCCTGATCTGGCTGAAGTAGAACTTCTGCCCTGGGTGTGCCACATTGCCCTAGAGCTGAAAGGCACAACGTGCAGGCTTCTTAACAAAGGGCGAGTTGGGCCACAGAGCTTCTTGCTTCCAGCTCATCGGGAAGCTAAGAAACAACTCTCTCTGCACAGTGCTCTTACAGCCTACAGGGAACATCTCTTACAAAGGCCTGTGAAACGCACTTTCTTTGCAGGCCTGATCAGGCTGAAGTAGAACTTCTGCCCTGGGTGTGGCACCTAGCCCTAGAGCTGAAAGGCACAACGTGCAGGCTTCTTAACAAAGGGCGAGTTGGGCCCCACAGCATCTTGCTTCCAGCTCTTTGGGAAGCTAAGAAACAACTCGCTCTACACAGTGCTCTTACAGCCTACCGGGAACATGTCTTACAAAGGCCTGTGAAACGCAGTTTCTTTGCAGGCCTGATCTGGCTGAAGTAGAAGTTCTGCTCTGGTTGCGCCACATTGCCCTAGAGCTGAAAGCTACAATGTGCAGTCGGCTTTCCAAAGCGCGAGTTGGGCCCGAGAGCATCTTGCTTCCAGGTCTTTGGGAAGCTAAGAAACAACTCGCTCTGCACAGTGCTCTTACAGCCTACCGGGAACATGTCTTACCAAGGCCTGTGAAACGCAGTTTCTTTGCAGGCCTGATCTGGCTGAAGTAGAAGTTCTTCCCTGGGTGTGCCACATTGCCCTAGAGCTGAAAGGCACAACGTGCAGGCTTCTTAACAAAGGGCGAGTTGGGCCCCAGAGCATCTTGCTTCCAGCTCTTTGGGAAGCTAAGAAACAACTCGCTCTGCACAGTGCTCTTACAGCCTACCCGGAACATCTCTTACAAAGGCCTGTGAAACGCAGTTTCTTTGCAGGCCTGATATGGCTGAAGTAGAACTTCTGCCCTGGGTGTGCCACATTGCCTTGCAGCTGAATGTTACAACGTGCAGGCTTCTTAACAAAGGGCGAGTTGGGCCCCAGAGCATCTTGCTTCCAGCTCTTTGGGAAGCTAAGAAACAACTCGCTCTGCACAGTGCTCTTACAGCCTACCGGGAACATCTCTTACAAAGGCCTGTGAAACGCAGTTTCTTTGCAGGCCTGATCTGGCTGAAGTAGAACTTCTGCCCTGGGTGTGCCACATTGCCCTAGAGCTGAAAGGCACAACGTGCAGGCTTCTTAACAAAGGGCGAGTTGGGCCCAGAGCATCTTGCTTCAACCTTTTTGGGAAGCTAAGAAACAACTCGCTCTGCACAGGGCTCTGACAGCCTACCGGGACCGTCTCTTACAAAGGCCTGTGAAACGCAGTTTCTTGGCAGGCCTGATCTGGCTGAAGTAGAACTTCTGCCCTGGGTGTGCCACATTGCCCTAGAGCTGAAAGGCACAACGTGCAGGCTTCTTAAAAAAGGGCGAGTTGGGCCCCACAGCATCTTGCTTCCAGCTCTTTGGGAAGCTAAGAAACAACTCGCTCTACACAGTGCTCTTACAGCCTACCGGGAACATGTCTTACAAAGGCCTGTGAAACGCAGTTTCTTTGCAGGCCTGATGTGGCTGAAGTAGAAGTTCTGCTCTGGTTGCGCCACATTGCCCTAGAGCTGAAAGCTACAACGTGCAGTCTGCTTTCCAAAGCGCGAGTTGGGCCCCAGAGCATCTTGCTTCCAGCTCTTTGGGAAGCTAAGAAGCAGCTCGCTCTGCACAGTGCTCTTACAGCCTACCGGGAACATGTCTTACCAAGGGCTGTGAAACGCAGTTTCTTTGCAGGCCTGATCTGGCTGAAGTAGAAGTTCTGCCCTGGGTGTGCCACATTGCCCTAGAGCTGAAAGGCACAACGTGCAGGCTTCTTAACAAAGGGCGAGTAGGGCCCCAGAGCATCTTGCTTCCAGCTCTTTGGGAAGCTAAGAAACAACTCGCTCTGCACAGTGCTCTTACAGCCTACCCGGAACATCTCTTACAAAGGCCTGTGAAACGCAGTTTCTTTGCAGGCCTGATATGGCTGAAGTAGAACTTCTGCCCTGGGTGTGCCACATTGCCGTGCAGCTGAATGTTACAACGTGCAGGCTTCTTAACAAAGGGCGAGTTGGGCCCCAGAGCATCTTGCTTCCAGCTCTTTGGGAAGCTAAGAAACAACTCGCTCTGCACAGTGCTCTTACAGCCTACCGGGAACATCTCTTACAAAGGCCTTTGAAACGCAGTTTCTTTGCAGGCCTGATCTGGCTGAAGTAGAACTTCTGCCGTGGGTGTGCCACATTGCCCTAGAGCTGAAAGGAACAACGTGCAGGCTTCTTAACAAAGGGCGAGTTGGGCCCCAGAGCATCTTGCTTCCAGCTCTTTGGGAAGCTAAGAAACAACTCGCTCTGCACAGTGCTCTTACAGCCTACTGGGAACATCTCTTACAAAGGCCTGTGAAACGCAGTTTCTTTGCAGGACTGATCTGGATGAAGTAGAACTTCTGCCCTGGGTGTGGCACCTAGCCCTAGAGCTGAAAGGCACAACGTGCAGTCTGCATTCGAAAGGGCGAGTTGGGCGCCACAGCATCTTGCTTCAACCTTTTTGGGAAGCTAAGAAACAACTCGCTCTGCACATGGCTCTGACAGCCTACCGATAACATCTCTTACAAAGGCCTGTGAAACGCAGTTTCTTTGCAGGCCTGATCAGGCTGAAGTAGAACTTCTGCTGTGTGTGTGCCACATTGCCCTAGAGCTGAAAGGCACAACGTGCAGGCTTCTTAACAAAGGGCAAGTTGGGACCCAGAGCATCTTGCTTCCAGCTCTTTGGGAAGCTAAGAAACAACTCGCTCTGCACAGTGCTCTTACAGCCTACCGGGAACATCTCTTACAAAGGCCTGTGAAACGCAGTTTCTTTGCAGGCCTGATCTGGCTGAAGTAGAACTTCTGCCCTGGGTGTGCCACATTGCCCTAGAGCTGAAAGGCACAACGTGCAGGCTTCTTAACAAAGGGCGAGTTGGGCCACAGAGCTTCTTGCTTCCAGCTCATCGGGAAGCTAAGAAACAACTCTCTCTGCACAGTGCTCTTACAGCCTACAGGGAACATCTCTTACAAAGGCCTGTGAAACGCAGTTTCTTGGCAGGCCTGATCAGGCTGAAGTAGAACTTCTGCCCTGGGTGTGGCACCTAGCCCTAGAGCTGAAAGGCACAACGTGCAGGCTTCTTAACAAAGGGCGACTTGGGCCCCACAGCATCTTGCTTCCAGCTCTTTGGGAAGCTAAGAAACAACTCGCTCTACACAGTGCTCTTACAGCCTACCGGGAACATGTCTTACAAAGGCCTGTGAAACGCAGTTACTTTGCAGGCCTGATCTGGCTGAAGTAGAAGTTCTGCTCTGGTTGCGCCACATTGCCCTAGAGCTGAAAGCTACAACGTGCAGTCGGCTTTCCAAAGCGCGAGTTGGGCCCGAGAGCATCTTGCTTCCAGGTCTTTGGGAAGCTAAGAAACAACTCGCTCTGCACAGTGCTCTTACAGCCTACCGGGAACATGTCTTACCAAGGCCTGTGAAACGCAGTTTCTTTGCAGGCCTGATCTGGCTGAAGTAGAAGTTCTTCCCTGGGTGTGCCACATTGCCCTAGAGCTGAAAGGCACAACGTGCAGGCTTCTTAACAAAGGGCGAGTTGGGCCCCACAGCATCTTGCTTCCAGCTCTTTGGGAAGCTAAGAAACAACTCGCTCTGCACAGTGCTCTTACAGCCTACTCGGAACATCTCTTACAAAGGCCTGTGAAACGCAGTTTCTTTGCAGGCCTGATATGGCTGAAGTAGAACTTCTGCCCTGGGTGTGCCACATTGCCTTGCAGCTGAATGTTACAACGTGCAGGCTTCTTAACAAAGGGCGAGTTGGGCCCCAGAGCATCTTGCTTCCAGCTCTTTGGGAAGCTAAGAAACAACTCGCTCTGCACAGTGCTCTTACAGCCTACCGGGAACATCTCTTACAAAGGCCTTTGAAACGCAGTTTCTTTGCAGGCCTGATCTGGCTGAAGTAGAACTTCTGCCGTGGGTGTGCCACATTGCCCTAGAGCTGAAAGGCACAACGTGCAGGCTTCTTAACAAAGGGCGAGTTGGGCCCCAGAGCATCTTGCTTCCAGCTCTTTGGGAAGCTAAGAAACAACTCGCTCTGCACAGTGCTCTTACAGCCTACTGGGAACATCTCTTACAAAGGCCTGTGAAACGCAGTTTCTTTGCAGGCCTGATCTGGATGAAGCAGAACTTCTGCTCTGGGTGTGCCACATTGCCCTAAGGCTGTAAGCTACAACGTGCTGTCTCCTTTCCAAAGGGCGAGTTGGGCCCCAGAGCATCTTGCTTCCAGCTCTTAGGGAAGCTAAGAAGCAGCTCGCTCTGCACAGTGCTCTTACAGCCTACCGGGAACATCTCTTACAAAGGCCTGTGAAACGCAGTTTCTTGGCAGGCCTGATCTGGCTGAAGTAGAACTTCTGCCCTGGGTGTGCCACATTGCCCTAGAGCTGAAAGGCACAACGTGCAGGCTTCTTAACAAAGGGTGATTTGGGCCCAGAGCATCTTGCTTCCAGCTCTTGGGAAGCAAAGAAACAACTCGCTCTGCACAGTGCTCTTACAGCCTACCGGGAACATCTCTTACAAAGGCCTGTGAAACGCAGTTTCTATGCAGGCCTGATCTGGCTGAAGGAGAACTTCTGCCCTGGGTGTGCCACATTGCCCTAGAGCTGAAAGGCACAACGTGCAGGCTTCTTAACAAAGGGCGAGTTGGGCGCCAGAGCATCTTGCTTCCAGCTCTTTGGGAAGCTAAGAAACAACTCGCTCTGCACAGTACTCTTACAGCCTACCGGGAACATCTCTTACAAACGCCTGTGAAACGCAGTTTCTTTGCAGGCCTGATCTGGCTGATGTAGAACTTCTGCCCTGGGTGTGCCACATTGCCCTAGAGCTGAAAGGCACAACGTGCAGGCTTCTTAACAAAGGGCGAGTTGGGCCCCACAGCATCTTGCTTCCAGCTCTTTGGGAAGCTAAGAAACAACTCGCTCTGCACAGTGCTCTTACAGCCTACCGGGAACATCTCTTACAAAGGCCTGTGAAACGCAGTTTCTTGGCAGGCCTGATCTGGCTGAAGTAGAACTTCTGCCCTGGGTGTGCCACATTACCCTAGAGCTGAAAGGCACATCGTGCAGGCTTCTTAACAAAGGGCGAGTTGGGCCCCAGAGCATCTTGCTTCCAGCTCTTTGGGAAGCTAAGATACAACTCGCTCTGCACAGTGCTCTTACATCCTACCGGGAACATCTCTTACAAAGGCCTGTGAAGCGCAGTTTCTTTGCAGGCGTGATCTGGCTGAAGTAGAACTTCTGCCCTATGTGTGCCGCATTGCCCTAGAGCTGAAAGCCACAACATGCAGGCTTCTTAACAAAGGGCATGTTGGGCCCCAGTGCATCTTGCTTCCAGCTCTTTGGGAAGCTAAGAAACTACTCGCTCTGCACAGTGCTCTTACAGCCTACCGGGAACATCTCTTACAAAGGCCTGTGAAACGCAGTTTCGTTGCAGACATTATCTGGCTGAAGTAGAACTTCTGCCCTGGGTGTGCCACATTGCCCTAGAGCTGAAAGGCACAACGTGCAGGCTTCTTAACAAAGGGCGAGTTGGGCGCCAGAGCATCTTGCTTCCAGCTCTTTGGGAAGCTGAGAAACAACTCGCTCTGCACAGTGCTCTTACAGCCTACAGGGAACATCTCTTACAAAGTCCTGTGAAACGCAGTTTCTTTGCAGGCCTGATCTGGATGAAGCAGAACTTCTGCTCTGGGTGTGCCAAATTGCCCTAAGGCTGTAAGCTACAACGTGCTGTCTCCTTTCCAAAGGGCGCGATGGGCCCCAGAGCATCTTGCTTCCAGCTCTTAGGGAAGCTAAGAAGCAGCTCGCTCTGCACAGTGCTCTTACAGCCTACCGGGAACATCTCTTACAAAGGCCTGTGAAACGCAGTTTCTTGGCAGGCCTGATCTGGCTGAAGTAGAACTTCTGCCCTGGGTGTGCCACATTGCCCTAGAGCTGAAAGGCACAACGTGCAGGCTTCTTAACAAAGGGTGATTTGGGCCCAGAGCATCTTGCCTCCAGCTCTTGGGAAGCTAAGAAACAACTCGCTCTGCACAGTGCTCTTACAGCCTACCGGGAACATCTCTTACAAAGGCCTGTGAAACGCAGTTTCTATGCAGGCCTGATCTGGCTGAAGGAGAACTTCTGCCCTGGGTGTGCCACATTGCCCTAGAGCTGAAAGGCACAACGTGCAGGCTTCTTAACAAAGGGCGAGTTGGTCCCCAGAGCATCTTGCTTCCAGCTCTTTGGGAAGCTAAGAAACAACTCGCTCTGCACAGTGCTCTTACAGCCTACCGGGAACATCTCTTACAAAGGCCTGTGAAACGCAGTTTCTTTGCAGGCCTGATGCGGCTGAAGTAGAACTTCTGCTCTGGGTGTGCCACATTGCCCTAAGGCTGAAAGGCACAACGTGCTGTCTCCTTTCCAAAGGGCGAGTTGGGCCCCAGAGCATCTTGCTTCCAGCTTTTTGGGAAGCTAAGAAGCAGCTCGCTCTGCATAGTGCTCTTACAGGCTACCGGGAGCATCTCTTACAAAGGGCTGTGAAACGCAGTTTCTTTGCAGGCCTGATCTGGCTGAAGTAGAACTTCTGCCCTGGGTGTGCGACATTGCCCTAGAGCTGAAAGCCACAACGTGCAGGCGTCTTAACAAAGGGCGATTTGGGCCCCACAGCATCTTGCTTCCAGCTCTTTGGGAAGCTAAGAAACAACTCGCTCTGCACAGTGCTCTTACAGCCTACCGGGAACATCTCTTACAAAGGCCTGTGAAACGCAGTTTCTATGCAGGCCTGATCTGGCTGAAGTAGAACTTCTGCCCTGCTTGTGCCACATTGCCCTACAGCTGAAAGGCACAACGTGCAGGCTTCTTAACAAAGGACGAGTTGGGCCCCAGAGCATCTTGCTTCCAGCTCTTTGGGAAGCTAAGAAACAACTCGCTCTGCACAGTGCTCTTACAGCCTACCGGGAACATCTCTTACAAAGGCCTGTGAAACGCAGTTTCTTGGCAGGCCTGATCTGGCTGAAGTAGAACTTCTGCCCTGGGTGTGCCACATTTCCCTAGAGCTGAAAGGCACAACGTGCAGGCTTCTTAACAAAGGGCGAGTTGGGCCCCAGACCATCTTGCTTCCAGCTCTTTGGGAAGCTAAGAAACAACTCGCTCTGTACAGTGCTCTTACAGCCTACCGGGAACATCTCTTACAAAGGCCTGTGAAACGCAGTTTCTTTGCAGACATTATCTGGCTGAAGTAGAACTTCTGCCATGGGTGTGCAACATTGCCCTAGAGCTGAAAGGCACAACGTGCAGGCTTCTTAACAAAGGGCGAGTTGGGCCCCAGAGCATCTTGCTTCCAGCTCTTTGGGAAGCTGAGAAACAACTCGCTCTGCACAGTGCTCTTACAGCCTACAGGGAACATCTCTTACAAAGTCCTGTGAAACGCAGTTTCTTTGCAGGCCTGATCTGGATGAAGCAGAACTTCTGCTCTGGGTGTGCCACATTGCCCTAAGGCTGTAAGCTACAAGATGCTGTCTCCTTTCCAAAGGGCGAGTTGGGCCCCAGAGCATCTTGCTTCCAGCTCTTTGGGAAGCTAAGAAGCAGCTCGCTCTGCACAGTGCTCTTACAGCCTACCGGGAACATCTCTTACAAAGGCCTTTGAAACGCAGATTCTTGGAAGTCCTGATGTGGCTGAAGTAGAACTTCTGCCCTGGGTGTGCCACATTGCCCTAGAGCTGAAAGGCACAACGTGCAGGCTTCTTAACAAAGGGCGATTTGGGCCCAGAGCATCTTGCTTCCAGCTCTTGGGAAGCTAAGAAACAACTCGCTCTGCACAGTGCTCTTACAGCCTACCGGGAACATCTCTTACAAAGGCCTGTGAAACGCAGTTTCTATGCAGGCCTGATCTGGCTGAAGGAGAACTTCTGCCCTGGGTGTGCCACATTGCCCTAGAGCTGAAAGGCACAACGTGCAGGCTTCTTAACAAAGGGCGAGTTGGGCGCCAGAGCATCTTGCTTCCAGCTCTTTGGGAAGCTAAGAAACAACTCACTCTGCACAGTACTCCTACAGCCTACCGGGAACATCTTTTACAAAGGCCTGTGAAGCGCAGTTTCTTTGCAGGCGTGATCTGGCTGAAGTAGAACTTCTGCCCTATGTGTGCCGCATTGCCCTAGAGCTGAAAGCCACAACATGCAGGCTTCTTAACAAAGGGCATGTTGGGCCCCAGTGCATCTTGCTTCCAGCTCTTTGGGAAGCTAAGATACAACTCGCTCTGCACAGTGCTCTTACAGCCTACCGGGAACATCTCTAACAAAGGCCTGTGAAACGCAGTTTCTTTGCAGGCCTGATCTGGCTGAAGTAGAACTTCTGCTCTGGGTGTGCCACATTGCCCTAGAGCTGAAAGCTACAATGTGCTGTCTCCTTTCCAAAGGGCGAGTTGGGCCCCAGAGCATCTTGCTTGCAGCTCTTTGGGAAGCTAAGAAGCAACTCGCTCTGCACAGTGCTCTTACAGCCTACCGGGAACATCTCTTACAAAGGCCTGTGAAACGCAGTTTCGTTGCAGACATTATCTGGCTGAAGTAGAACTTCTGCCCTGGGTGTGCCACATTGCCCTAGAGCTGAAAGGCACAACGTGCAGGCTTCTTAACAAAGGGCGAGTTGGGCGCCAGAGCATCTTGCTTCCAGCTCTTTGGGAAGCTGAGAAACAACTCGCTCTGCACAGTGCTCTTACAGCCTACAGGGAACATCTCTTACAAAGTCCTGTGAAACGCAGTTTCTTTGCAGGCCTGATCTGGATGAAGCAGAACTTCTGCTCTGGGTGTGCCACATTGCCCTAAGGCTGTAAGCTACAACGTGCTGTCTCCTTTCCAAAGGGCGAGTTGGGCCCCAGAGCATCTTGCTTCCAGCTCTTAGGGAAGCTAAGAAGCAGCTCGCTCTGCACAGTGCTCTTACAGCCTACCGGGAACATCTCTTACAAAGGCCTGTGAAACGCAGTTTCTTGGCAGGCCTGATCTGGCTGAAGTAGAACTTCTGCCCTGGGTGTGCCACATTGCCCTAGAGCTGAAAGGCACAACGTGCAGGCTTCTTAACAAAGGGTGATTTGGGCCCAGAGCATCTTGCTTCCAGCTCTTGGGAAGCTAAGAAACAACTCGCTCTGCACAGTGCTCTTACAGCCTACCGGGAACATCTCTTACAAAGGCCTGTGAAACGCAGTTTCTATGCAGGCCTGATCTGGCTGAAGGAGAACTTCTGCCCTGGGTGTGCCACATTGCCCTAGAGCTGAAAGGCACAACGTGCAGGCTTCTTAACAAAGGGCGAGTTGGGCGCCAGAGCATCTTGCTTCCAGCTCTTTGGGAAGCTAAGAAACAACTCGCTCTGCACAGTACTCTTACAGCCTACCGGGAACATCTCTTACAAAGGCCTGTGAAACGCAGTTTCTTTGCAGGCCTGATCTGGCTGATGTAGAACTTCTGCCCTGGGTGTGCCACATTGCCCTAGAGCTGAAAGGGACAACGTGCAGGCTTCTTAACAAAGGGCGAGTTGGGCGCCAGAGCATCTTGCTTCCAGCTCTTTGGGAAGCTAAGAAACAACTCGCTCTGCACAGTGCTCTTACAGCCTACCGGGAACATCTCTTACAAACGCCTGTGAAACGCAGTTTCTTTGCAGGCCTGATCTGGCTGATGTAGAACTTCTGCCCTGGGTGTGCCACATTGCCCTAGAGCTGAAAGGCACAACGTGCAGGCTTCTTAACAAAGGGCGAGTTGGGCCCCACAGCATCTTGCTTCCAGCTCTTTGGGAAGCTAAGAAACAACTCGCTCTGCACAGTGCTCTTACAGCCTACCGGGAACATCTCTGACAAAGGCCTGTGAAACGCAGTTTCTTGGCGGGCCTGATGTGGCTGAAGTAGAACTTCTGCTCTGGGTGTGCCACATTGCCCTAAGGCTGAAAGCTACAACGTGCTGTCTCCTTTCCAAAGGGCGAGTTGGGCCCCAGAGCATCTTGCTTCCAGCTTTTTGGGAAGCTAAGAAGCAGCTCGCTCTGCATAGTGCTCTTACAGGCTACCGGGAACATCTCTTACAAAGGCCTGTGAAACGCAGTTTCTTTGCAGGCCTGATCTGGCTGAAGTAGAACTTCTGCCCTGGGTGTGGCACATTGCCCTAGAGCTGAAAGCTATAACGTGCAGTCTCCTTAACAAAGGGCGAGTTGGGCCCCACAGCATCTTGCTTCCAGCTCTTTGGGAAGCTAAGAAACAACTCGCTCTGCACAGTGCTCTTACAGCCTACCGGGAACATCTCTGACAAAGGCCTGTGAAACGCAGTTTCTTTGCAGGCCTGATCTGGATGAAGTAGAAGTTCTGCTCTAGGTGTGCCACATTGCCCTAGAGCTGAAAGGCACAACGTGCAGGCTTCTTAACAAAGGGCGAGTTGGGCACCAGAGCATCTTGCTTCCAGCTCTTTGGGAAGCTAAGAAACAACTCGCTCTGCACAGTGCTCTTACAGCCTACCGGGAACATGTCTTACAAAGGCCTGTGAAACGCAGTTTCTTGGCAGGCCTGATCTGGATGAAGTAGAACTTCTGCCCTGGGTGTGCCACATTGCCCTAGAGCTGAAAGGCACAACGTGCAGGCTTCTTAACAAAGGGCGAGTTGGTCCCCAGAGCATCTTGCTTCCAGCTCTTTGGGAAGCTAAGAAACAACTCGCTCTGCACAGTGCTCTTACAGCCTACCGGGAACATCTCTTACAAAGGCCTGTGAAACGCAGTTTCTTTGCAGGCCTGATGCGGCTGAAGTAGAACTTCTGCTCTGGGTGTGCCACATTGCCCTAAGGCTGAAAGCTACAACGTGCTGTCTCCTTTCCAAAGGGCGAGTTGGGCCCCAGAGCATCTTGCTTCCAGCTTTTTGGGAAGCTAAGAAGCAGCTCGCTCTGCATAGTGCTCTTACAGGCTACCGGGAACATCTCTTACAAAGGGCTGTGAAACGCAGTTTCTTTGCAGGCCTGATCTGGCTGAAGTAGAACTTCTGCCCTGGGTGTGCCACATTGCCCTAGAGCTTAAAGCCACAACGTGCAGGCGTCTTAACAAAGGGCGATTTGGGCCCCACAGCATCTTGCTTCCAGCTCTTTGGGAAGCTAAGAAACAACTCGCTCTGCACAGTGCTCTTACAGCCTACCGGGAGCATCTCTTACAAAGGCCTGTGAAACGCAGTTTCTATGCAGGCCTGATCTGGCTGAAGTAGAACTTCTGCCCTGGGTGTGCCACATTGCCCTAGAGCTGAAAGGCACAACGTGCAGGCTTCTTAACAAAGGACGAGTTGGGCCCCAGAGCATCTTGCTTCCAGCTCTTTGGGAAGCTAAGAAACAACTCGCTCTGCACAGTGCTCTTACAGCCTACCGGGAACATCTCTTACAAAGGCCTGTGAAACGCAGTTTCTTGGCAGGCCTGATCTGGCTGAAGTAGAACTTCTGCCCTGGGTGTGCCACATTTCCCTAGAGCTGAAAGGCACAACGTGCAGGCTTCTTAACAAAGGGCGAGTTGGGCCCCAGACCATCTTGCTTCCAGCTCTTTGGGAAGCTAAGAAACAACTCGCTCTGTACAGTGCTCTTACAGCCTACCGGGAACATCTCTTACAAAGGCCTGTGAAACGCAGTTTCTTTGCAGACATTATCTGGCTGAAGTAGAACTTCTGCCATGGGTGTGCAACATTGCCCTAGAGCTGAAAGGCACAACGTGCAGGCTTCTTAACAAAGGGCGAGTTGGGCCCCAGAGCATCTTGCTTCCAGCTCTTTGGGAAGCTGAGAAACAACTCGCTCTGCACAGTGCTCTTACAGCCTACAGGGAACATCTCTTACAAAGTCCTGTGAAACGCAGTTTCTTTGCAGGCCTGATCTGGATGAAGCAGAACTTCTGCTCTGGGTGTGCCACATTGCCCTAAGGCTGTAAGCTACAAGATGCTGTCTCCTTTCCAAAGGGCGAGTTGGGCCCCAGAGCATCTTGCTTCCAGCTCTTTGGGAAGCTAAGAAGCAGCTCGCTCTGCACAGTGCTCTTACAGCCTACCGGGAACATCTCTTACAAAGGCCTTTGAAACGCAGATTCTTGGAAGTCCTGATGTGGCTGAAGTAGAACTTCTGCCCTGGGTGTGCCACATTGCCCTAGAGCTGAAAGGCACAACGTGCAGGCTTCTTAACAAAGGGCGATTTGGGCCCAGAGCATCTTGCTTCCAGCTCTTGGGAAGCTAAGAAACAACTCGCTCTGCACAGTGCTCTTACAGCCTACCGGGAACATCTTTTACAAAGGCCTGTGAAGCGCAGTTTCTTTGCAGGCGTGATCTGGCTGAAGTAGAACTTCTGCCCTATGTGTGCCGCATTGCCCTAGAGCTGAAAGCCACAACATGCAGGCTTCTTAACAAAGGGCATGTTGGGCCCCAGTGCATCTTGCTTCCAGCTCTTTGGGAAGCTAAGAAACAACTCGCTCTGCACAGTGCTCTTACAGCCTACCGGGAACATCTCTAACAAAGGCCTGTGAAACGCAGTTTCTTTGCAGGCCTGATCTGGCTGAAGTAGAACTTCTGCTCTGGGTGTGCCACATTGCCCTAGAGCTGAAAGCTACAATGTGCTGTCTCCTTTCCAAAGGGCGAGTTGGGCCCCAGAGCATCTTGCTTCCAGCTTTTTGGGAAGCTAAGAAGCAGCTCGCTCTGCATAGTGCTCTTACAGGCTACCGGGAACATCTCTTACAAAGGCCTGTGAAACGCAGTTTCTTTGCAGGCCTGATCTGGCTGAAGTAGAACTTCTGCCCTGGGTGTGGCACATTGCCCTAGAGCTGAAAGGCACAACGTGCAGGCTTCTTAACAAAGGGCGAGTTGGGCCCCACAGCATCTTGCTTCCAGCTCTTTGGGAAGCTAAGAAACAACTCGCTCTGCACAGTGCTCTTACAGCCTACCGGGAACATCTCTGACAAAGGCCTGTGAAACGCAGTTTCTTTGCAGGCCTGATCTGGATGAAGTAGAAGTTCTGCTCTAGGTGTGCCACATTGCCCTAGAGCTGAAAGGCACAACGTGCAGGCTTCTTAACAAAGGGCGAGTTGGGCACCAGAGCATCTTGCTTCCAGCTCTTTGGGAAGCTAAGAAACAACTCGCTCTGCACAGTGCTCTTACAGCCTACCGGGAACATGTCTTACAAAGGCCTGTGAAACGCAGTTTCTTGGCAGGCCTGATCTGGATGAAGTAGAACTTCTGCCCTGGGTGTGCCACATTGCCCTAGAGCTGAAAGGCACAACGTGCAGGCTTCTTAACAAAGGGCGAGTTGGGCCCCAGAGCATCTTGCTTCCAGCTCTTTGGGAAGCTAAGAAACAACTCGCTCTGCACAGTGCTCTTACAGCCTACCGGGAACATCTCTTACAAAGGCCTGTGAAATGCAGTTTCTATGCAGGCCTGATCTGGCTGAAGTAGAACTTCTGCCCTGGGTGTGCCACATTGCCCTACAGCTGAAAGGCACAACGTGCAGTCTCTTTTCCAAAGGGCGAGTTGGGCCGCAGAGCATCTTGTTTCCAGCTCTTTGGGAAGCTAAGAAACAACTCGCTCTGCACAGTGCTCTTACAGCCTACAGGGAACATCTCTTACAAAGTCCTGTGAAACGCAGTTTCTTTGCAGGCCTGATCTGGATGAAGCAGAACTTCTGCTCTGGGTGTGCCACATTGCCCTAAGGCTGTAAGCTACAACGTGCTGTCTCCTTTCCAAAGGGCGAGTTGGGCCCCAGAGCATCTTGCTTCCAGCTCTTTGGGAAGCTAAGAAGCAGCTCGCTCTGCACAGTGCTCTTACAGCCTACCGGGAACATCTCTTACAAAGGCCTGTGAAACGCAGTTTCTATGCAGGCCTGATCTGGCTGAAGGAGAACTTCTGCCCTGGGTGTGCCACATTGCCCTAGAGCTGAAAGGCACAACGTGCAGGCTTCTTAACAAAGGGCGAGTTGGGCGACAGAGCATCTTGCTTCCAGCTCTTTCGGAAGCTAAGAAACAACTCGCTCTGCACAGTACTCTTACAGCCTACCGGGAACATCTTTTACAAAGGCCTGTGAAGCGCAGTTTCTTTGCAGGCGTGATCTGGCTGAAGTAGAACTTCTGCCCTATGTGTGCCGCATTGCCCTAGAGCTGAAAGCCACAACATGCAGGCTTCTTAACAAAGGGCATGTTGGGCCCCAGTGCATCTTGCTTCCAGCTCTTTGGGAAGCTAAGAAACAACTCGCTCTGCACAGTGCTCTTACAGCCTACCGGGAACATCTCTAACAAAGGCCTGTGAAACGCAGTTTCTTTGCAGGCCTGATCTGGCTGAAGTAGAACTTCTGCTCTGGGTGTGCCACATTGCCCTAGAGCTGAAAGCTACAATGTGCTGTCTCCTTTCCAAAGGGCGAGTTGGGCCCCAGAGCATCTTGCTTCCAGCTCTTTGGGAAGCTAAGAAGCAACTCGCTCTGCACAGTGCTCTTACAGCCTACCGGGAACATCTCTTACAAAGGCCTGTGAAACGCAGTTTCGTTGCAGACATTATCTGGCTGAAGTAGAACTTCTGCCCTGGGTGTGCCACATTGCCCTAGAGCTGAAAGGCACAACGTGCAGGCTTCTTAACAAAGGGCGAGTTGGGCGCCAGAGCATCTTGCTTCCAGCTCTTTGGGAAGCTGAGAAACAACTCGCTCTGCACAGTGCTCTTACAGCCTACCGGGAACATGTCTTACAAAGGCCTGTGAAACGCAGTTTCTTGGCAGGCCTGATCTGGATGAAGTAGAACTTCTGCCCTGGGTGTGCCACATTGCCCTAGAGCTGAAAGGCACAACGTGCAGGCTTCTTAACAAAGGGCGAGTTGGGCCCCAGAGCATCTTGCTTCCAGCTCTTTGGGAAGCTAAGAAACAACTCGCTCTGCACAGTGCTCTTACAGCCTACCGGGAACATCTCTTACAAAGGCCTGTGAAATGCAGTTTCTATGCAGGCCTGATCTGGCTGAAGTAGAACTTCTGCCCTGGGTGTGCCACATTGCCCTACAGCTGAAAGGCACAACGTGCAGGCTTCTTAACAAAGGACGAGTTGGGCCCCAGAGCATCTTGCTTCCAGCTCTTTGGGAAGCTAAGAAACAACTCGCTCTGCACAGTGCTCTTACAGCCTACCGGGAACATCTCTTACAAAGGCCTGTGAAACGCAGTTTCTATGCAGGCCTGATCTGGCTGAAGTAGAACTTCTGCCCTGGGTGTGCCACATTGCCCTACAGCTGAAAGGCACAACGTGCAGGCTTCTTAACAAAGGACGAGTTGGGCCCCAGAGCATCTTGCTTCCAGCTCTTTGGGAAGCTGAGAAACAACTCGCTCTGCACAGTGCTCTTACAGCCTACAGGGAACATCTCTTACAAAGTCCTGTGAAACGCAGTTTCTTTGCAGGCCTGATCTGGATGAAGCAGAACTTCTGCTCTGGGTGTGCCACATTGCCCTAAGGCTGTAAGCTACAACGTGCTGTCTCCTTTCCAAAGGGCGAGTTGGGCCCCAGAGCATCTTGCTTCCAGCTCTTTGGGAAGCTAAGAAGCAGCTCGCTCTGCACAGTGCTCTTACAGCCTACCGGGAACATCTCTTACAAAGGCCTGTGAAACGCAGTTTCTATGCAGGCCTGATCTGGCTGAAGGAGAACTTCTGCCCTGGGTGTGCCACATTGCCCTAGAGCTGAAAGGCACAACGTGCAGGCTTCTTAACAAAGGGCGAGTTGGGCGACAGAGCATCTTGCTTCCAGCTCTTTCGGAAGCTAAGAAACAACTCGCTCTGCACAGTACTCTTACAGCCTACCGGGAACATCTTTTACAAAGGCCTGTGAAGCGCAGTTTCTTTGCAGGCGTGATCTGGCTGAAGTAGAACTTCTGCCCTATGTGTGCCGCATTGCCCTAGAGCTGAAAGCCACAACATGCAGGCTTCTTAACAAAGGGCATGTTGGGCCCCAGTGCATCTTGCTTCCAGCTCTTTGGGAAGCTAAGAAACAACTCGCTCTGCACAGTGCTCTTACAGCCTACCGGGAACATCTCTAACAAAGGCCTGTGAAACGCAGTTTCTTTGCAGGCCTGATCTGGCTGAAGTAGAACTTCTGCTCTGGGTGTGCCACATTGCCCTAGAGCTGAAAGCTACAATGTGCTGTCTCCTTTCCAAAGGGCGAGTTGGGCCCCAGAGCATCTTGCTTCCAGCTCTTTGGGAAGCTAAGAAGCAACTCGCTCTGCACAGTGCTCTTACAGCCTACCGGGAACATCTCTTACAAAGGCCTGTGAAACGCAGTTTCGTTGCAGACATTATCTGGCTGAAGTAGAACTTCTGCCCTGGGTGTGCCACATTGCCCTAGAGCTGAAAGGCACAACGTGCAGGCTTCTTAACAAAGGGCGAGTTGGGCGCCAGAGCATCTTGCTTCCAGCTCTTTGGGAAGCTGAGAAACAACTCGCTCTGCACAGTGCTCTTACAGCCTACAGGGAACATCTCTTACAAAGTCCTGTGAAACGCAGTTTCTTTGCAGGCCTGATCTGGATGAAGCAGAACTTCTGCTCTGGGTGTGCCACATTGCCCTAAGGCTGTAAGCTACAACGTGCTGTCTCCTTTCCAAAGGGCGAGTTGGGCCCCAGAGCATCTTGCTTCCAGCTCTTAGGGAAGCTAAGAAGCAGCTGCTCTGCACAGTGCTCTTACAGCCTACCGGGAACATCTCTTACAAAGGCCTGTGAAACGCAGTTTCTTGGCAGGCCTGATCTGGCTGAAGTAGAACTTCTGCCCTGGGTGTGCCACATTGCCCTAGAGCTGAAAGGCACAACGTGCAGGCTTCTTAACAAAGGGTGATTTGGGCCCAGAGCATCTTGCTTCCAGCTCTTGGGAAGCTAAGAAACAACTCGCTCTGCACAGTGCTCTTACAGCCTACCGGGAACATCTCTTACAAAGGCCTGTGAAACGCAGTTTCTATGCAGGCCTGATCTGGCTGAAGGAGAACTTCTGCCCTGGGTGTGCCACATTGCCCTAGAGCTGAAAGGCACAACGTGCAGGCTTCTTAACAAAGGGCGAGTTGGGCGCCAGAGCATCTTGCTTCCAGCTCTTTGGGAAGCTAAGAAACAACTCGCTCTGCACAGTACTCTTACAGCCTACCGGGAACATCTCTTCCAAAGGCCCGTGAAACGCAGTTTCTTTGCAGGCCTGATCTGGCTGATGTAGAACTTCTGCCCTGGGTGTGCCACATTGCCCTAGAGCTGAAAGGCACAACGTGCAGGCTTCTTAACAAAGGGCGAGTTGGGCCCCACAGCATCTTGCTTCCAGCTCTTTGGGAAGCTAAGAAACAACTCGCTCTGCACAGTGCTCTTACAGCCTACCGGGAACATCTCTGACAAAGGCCTGTGAAACGCAGTTTCTTTGCAGGCCTGATGTGGCTGAAGTAGAACTTCTGCTCTGGGTGTGCCACATTGCCCTAAGGCTGAAAGCTACAACGTGCTGTCTCCTTTCCAAAGGGCGAGTTGGGCCCCAGAGCATCTTGCTTCCAGCTTTTTGGGAAGCTAAGAAGCAGCTC
The DNA here is from genome assembly GCF_037783145.1 of Equus przewalskii. Lineage (NCBI taxonomy): Eukaryota > Metazoa > Chordata > Mammalia > Perissodactyla > Equidae > Equus > Equus przewalskii. The sequence continues at coordinate 6,543 of NW_027227273.1, read as the reverse complement.
GCTCTGCATAGTGCTCTTACAGGCTACCGGGAACATCTCTTACAAAGGCCTGTGAAACGCAGTTTCTTTGCAGGCCTGATCTGGCTGAAGTAGAACTTCTGCCCTGGGTGTGGCACATTGCCCTAGAGCTGAAAGGCACAACGTGCAGGCTTCTTAACAAAGGGCGAGTTGGGCCCCACAGCATCTTGCTTCCAGCTCTTTGGGAAGCTAAGAAACAACTCGCTCTGCACAGTGCTCTTACAGCCTACCGGGAACATCTCTGACAAAGGCCTGTGAAACGCAGTTTCTTTGCAGGCCTGATCTGGATGAAGTAGAAGTTCTGCTCTAGGTGTGCCACATTGCCCTAGAGCTGAAAGGCACAACGTGCAGGCTTCTTAACAAAGGGCGAGTTGGGCACCAGAGCATCTTGCTTCCAGCTCTTTGGGAAGCTAAGAAACAACTCGCTCTGCACAGTGCTCTTACAGCCTACCGGGAACATGTCTTACAAAGGCCTGTGAAACGCAGTTTCTTGGCAGGCCTGATCTGGATGAAGTAGAACTTCTGCCCTGGGTGTGCCACATTGCCCTAGAGCTGAAAGGCACAACGTGCAGGCTTCTTAACAAAGGGCGAGTTGGGCCCCAGAGCATCTTGCTTCCAGCTCTTGGGAAGCTAAGAAACAACTCGCTCTGCACAGTGCTCTTACAGCCTACCGGGAACATCTCTTACAAAGGCCTGTGAAATGAAGTTTCTTTGCAGGCCTAATCTGGCTCAAGTAGAACTTCTGCCCTCGGTGTGCCACATTGCCCTAGAGCTGAAAGGCACAACGTGCAGGCTTCTTAACAAAGGGCGAGTTGGGCGCCAGAGCATCTTGCTTCCAGCTCTTTGGGAAGCTAAGAAACAACTCGCTCTGCACAGTGCTCTTACAGCCTACCGGGAACATCTCTTACAAAGGCCTGTGAAACGCAGTTTCTATGCAGGCCTGATCTGGCTGAAGTAGAACTTCTGCCCTGGGTGTGCCACATTGCCCTACAGCTGAAAGGCACAACGTGCAGGCTTCTTAACAAAGGGCGAGTTGGGCCCCAGAGCATCTTGCTTCCAGCTCTTTGGGAAGCTAAGACACAACTCGCTCTGCACAGTGCTCTTACAGCCTACCGGGAACATCTCTTACAAAGTCCTGTGAAACGCAGTTTCTTTGCAGGCCTGATCTGGATGAAGCAGAACTTCTGCTCTGGGTGTGCCACATTGCCCTAAGGCTGTAAGCTACAACGTGCTGTCTCCTTTCCAAAGGGCGAGTTGGGCCCCAGAGCATCTTGCTTCCAGCTCTTTGGGAAGCTAAGAAGCAGCTCGCTCTGCACAGTGCTCTTACAGCCTACCGGGAACATCTCTGACAAAGGCCTTTGAAACGCAGATTCTTGGATGTCCTGATGTGGCTGAAGTAGAACTTCTGCCCTGGGTGTGCCACATTGCCCTAGAGCTGAAAGGCACAACGTGCAGGCTTCTTAACAAAGGGCGATTTGGGCCCAGAGCATCTTGCTTCCAGCTCTTGGGAAGCTAAGAAACAACTCGTTCTGCACAGTGCTCTTACAGCCTACCGGGAACATCTCTTACAAAGGCCTGTGAAACGCAGTTTCTATGCAGGCCTGATCTGGCTGAAGGAGAACTTCTGCCCTGGGTGTGCCACATTGCCCTAGAGCTGAAAGGCACAACGTGCAGGCTTCTTAACAAAGGGCGAGTTGGGCGCCAGAGCATCTTGCTTCCAGCTCTTTGGGAAGCTAAGAAACAACTCGCTCTGCACAGTACTCTTACAGCCTACCGGGAACATCTCTTACAAAGGCCTGTGAAACGCAGTTTCTTTGCAGGCCTGATCTGGCTGATGTAGAGCTTCTGCCCAGGGTGTGCCACATTGCCCTAGAGCTGAAAGGCACAACGTGCAGGCTTCTTAACAAAGGGCGAGTTGGGCACCAGAGCATCTTGCTTCCAGCTATTTGGGAAGAAAGAAACAACTCGCTCTGCACAGTGCTCTTACAGCCTACCGGGAACATGTCTTACAAATGCCTGTGAAACGAAGTTTCTTGGCAGGCCTGATCTGGATGAAGTAGAACTTCTGCCCTGGGTGTGCCACATTGCCCTAGAGCTCAAAGGCACAACGTGCAGGCTTCTTAACAAAGGGCGAGTTCGGCCCCAGAGCATCTTGCTTCCAGCTCTTGGGAAGCTAAGAAACAACTCGCTCTGCACAGTGCTCTTACAGCCTACCGGGAACATCTCTTACAAAGGCCTGTGAAATGAAGTTTCTTTTCAGGCCTAATCTGGCTCAAGTAGAACTTCTGCCCTCGCTGTGCCACATTGCCCTAGAGCTGAAAGGCACAACGTGCAGGCTTCTTAACAAAGGGCGAGTTGGGCGCCAGAGCATCTTGCTTCCAGCTCTTTGGGAAGCTAAGAAACAACTCGCTCTGCACAGTGCTCTTACAGCCTACCTGGAACATCTCTTACAAAGGCCTGTGAAACGCAGTTTCTATGCAGGCCTGATCTGGCTGAAGTAGAACTTCTGCCCTGGGTGTGCCACATTGCCCTACAGCTGAAAGGCACAACGTGCAGGCTTCTTAACAAAGGGCGAGTTGGGCCCCAGAGCATCTTGCTTCCAGCTCTTTGGGAAGCTAAGAAACAACTCGCTCTGCACAGTGCTCTTACAGCCTACCGGGAACATCTCTTACAAAGGCCTGTGAAACGCAGTTTGTTGGCAGGCCTGATCTGGCTGAAGGAGAACTTCTGCCCTGTGTGTGCCACATTTCCCTAGAGCTGAAAGGCACAACGTGCAGGCTCCTTAACAAAGGGCGAGTTGGGCCCCAGACCATCTTGCTTCCAGCTCTTTGGTAAGCTAAGAAACAACTCGCTCTGCACAGTGCTCTTACAGCCTACCGGGAACATCTCTTACAAAGGCCTGTGAAACGCAGTTTCTTTGCAGACATTATCTGGCTGAAGTAGAACTTCTGCCATGGGTGTGCAACATTGCCCTAGAGCTGAAAGGCACAACGTGCAGGCTTCTTAACAAAGGGCGAGTTGGGCCCCAGAGCATCTTGCTTCCAGCTCTTTGGGAAGCTGAGAAACAACTCGCTCTGCACAGTGCTCTTACAGCCTACAGGGAACATCGCTTACAAAGTCCTGTGAAACGCAGTTTCTTTGCAGGCCTGATCTGGATGAAGCAGAACTTCTGCTCTGGGTGTGCCACATTGCCCTAAGGCTGTAAGCTACAAGGTGCTGTCTCCTTTCCAAAGGGCGAGTTGGGCCCCAGAGCATCTTGCTTCCAGCTCTTTGGGAAGCTAAGAAGCAGCTCGCTCTGCACAGTGCTCTTACAGCCTACCGGGAACATCTCTTACAAAGGCCTGTGAAACGCAGATTCTTGAAGGCCTGATGTGGCTGAAGTAGAACTGCTGCCCTGGGTGTGCCACATTGCCCTAGAGCTGAAAGGCACAACGTGCAGGCTTCTTAACAAAGGGCGATTTGGGCCCAGAGCATCTTGCTTCCAGCTCTTGGGAAGCTAAGAAACAACTCGCTCTGCACAGTGCTCTTACAGCCTACGGGGAACATCTCTTACAAAGGCCTGTGAAACGCAGTTTCTATGCAGGCCTGATCTGGCTGAAGGAGAACTTCTGCCCTGGGTGTGCCACATTGCCCTAGAGCTGAAAGGCACAACGTGCAGGCTTCTTAACAAAGGGCGAGTTGGGCCCCAGAGCATCTTGCTTCCAGCTCTTTGGGAAGCTAAGAAACAACTCGCTCTGCACAGTACTCTTACAGCCTACCGGGAACATCTCTTACAAAGGCCTGTGAAACGCAGTTTCTTTGCAGGCCTGATCTGGCTGATGTAGAGCTTCTGCCCTGGGTGTGCCACATTGCCCTAGAGCTGAAAGGCACAACGTGCAGGCTTCTTAACAAAGGGCGAGTTGGGCCCCACAGCATCTGGCTTCCAGCTCTTTGGGAAGCTAAGAAACAACTCGCTCTGCACAGTGCTCTTACAGCCTACCGGGAACATCTGTTACAAAGACCTGTGAAACGCTGTTTCTCTGCAGGCCTGATCTGGCTGAAGTAGAACTTCTGCCCTGGGTGTGCCACATTGCCCTAGAGCTGAAAGGCACAACGTGCAGGCTTCTTAACAAAGGGCGTGTTGGGCCCCAGTGCATCTTGCTTCCAGCTCTTTGGGAGGCTAAGAAACAACTAGCTCTGCACAGTGCTCTTACAGCCTACCGGGAACATCTCTTACAAAGGCCTGTGAAACGCAGTTTCTTGGCAGGCCTGATGTGGCTGAAGTAGAACTTCTGCTCTGGGTGTGCCACATTGCCCTAAGGCTGAAAGCTACAACGTGCTGTCTCCTTTCCAAAGGGCGAGTTGGGCCCCAGAGCATCTTGCTTCCAGCTTTTTGGGAAGCTAAGAAGCAGCTCGCTCTGCATAGTGCTCTTACAGGCTACCGGGAACATCTCTTACAAAGGCCTGTGAAACGCACTTTCTTTGCAGGCCTGATCTGGCTGAAGTAGAACTTCTGCCCTGGGTGTGCCACATTGCCCTAGAGCTGAAAGGCACAACGTGCAGGCGTCTTAACAAAGGGCGATTTGGGCCCCACAGCATCTTGCTTCCAGCTCTTTGGGAAGCTAAGAAACAACTCGCTCTGCACAGTGCTCTTACAGCCTACCGGGAACATCTCTGACAAAGGCCTTTGAAACGCAGTTTCTTGGCAGGCCTGATCTGGATGAAGTAGAACTTCTGCCCTGGGTGTGCCACATTGCCCTAGAGCTGAAAGGCACAACGTGCAGGCTTCTTAACAAAGGGCGAGTTGGGCCCCAGAGCATCTTGCTTCTAGCTCTTGGGAAGCTAAGAAACAACTCGCTCTGCACAGTGCTCTTACAGCCTACCGGGAACATCTCCTACAAAGGCCTGTGAACTGAAGTTTCTTTGCAGGCCTAATCTGGCTCAAGTAGAACTTCTGCACTGGGTGTGCAACATTGCCCTAGAGCTGAAAGGCACAACGTGCAGGCTTCTTAACAAAGGGCGAGTTGGTCCCCAGAGCATCTTGCTTCCAGCTCTTTGGGAAGCTAAGAAACAACTCGCTCTGCACAGTGCTCTTACAGCCTACCGGGAACATCTCTTACAAAGGCCTGTGAAACGCAGTTTCTTGGCAGGCCTGATCTGGCTGAAGTAGAACTTCTGCCCTGGGTGTGCCACATTGCCCTAGAGCTGAAAGTCACAACGTGCAGGCTTCTTAACAAAGGGCGAGTTGGGCCCCAGACCATCTTGCTTCCAGCTCTTTGGGAAGCTAAGAAACAACTCGCTCTGCACAGTGCTCTTACAGCCTACCGGGAACATATCTTACAAAGGCCTGTGAAACGCAGTTTCTTTGCAGACATTATCTGGCTGAAGTAGAACTTCTACCATGGGTGTGCAACATTGCCCTAGAGCTGAAAGGCACAACGTGCAGGCTTCTTAACAAAGGGCGAGTTGGGCCCCAGAGCATCTTGCTTCCAGCTCTTTGGGAAGCTGAGAAACAACTCGCTCTGCACAGTGCTCTTACAGCCTACCGGGAACATCTCTTACAAAGTCCTGTGAAACGCAGTTTCTTTGCAGGCCTGATCTGGATGAAGCAGAACTTCTGCTCTGGGTGTGCCACATTGCCCTAAGGCTGTAAGCTACAACGTGCTGTCTCCTTTCCAAAGGGCGAGTTGGGCCCCAGAGCATCTTGCTTCCAGCTCTTTGGGAAGCTAAGAAGCAGCTCGCTCTGCACAGTGCTCTTACAGCCTACCGGGAACATCTCTTACAAAGGCCTGTGAAACGCAGATTCTTGGCAGGCCTGATGTGGCTGAAGTAGAACTTCTGCCCTGGGTGTGCCACATTGCCCTAGAGCTGAAAGGCACAAGGTGCAGGCTTCTTAACAAAGGGCGAGTTGGGCCCCAAAGCATCTTGCTTCCAGCTCTTTGGGAAGCTAAGATACAACTCGCTCTGCACAGTGCTCTTACAGCCTACCGGGAACATCTTTTACAAAGGCCTGTGAAGCGCAGTTTCTTTGCAGGCGTGATCTGGCTGAAGTAGAACTTCTGCCCTATGTGTGCCGCATTGCCCTAGAGCTGAAAGCCACAACATGCAGGCTTCTTAACAAAGGGCATGTTGGGCCCCAGTGCATCCAGCTTCCAGCTCTTTGGGAAGCTAAGAAACAACTCGCTCTGCACAGTGCTCTCACAGCCTACCGGGAACATCTCTAACAAAGGCCTGTGAAACGCAGTTTCTTTGCAGGCCTGATCTGGCTGAAGTAGAACTTCTGCTCTGGGTGTGCCACATTGCCCTAGAGCTGAAAGCTACAATGTGCTGTCTCCTTTCCAAAGGGCGAGTTGGGCCCCAGAGCATCTTGCTTCCAGCTCTTTGGGAAGCTAAGAAGCAACTCGCTCTGCACAGTGCTCTTACAGCCTACCGGGAACATCTCTTACAAAGTCCTGTGAAACGCAGTTTCTTTGCAGGCCTGATCTGGATGAAGCAGAACTTCTGCTCTGGGTGTGCCACATTGCCCTAAGGCTGTAAGCTACAACG